>NC_071256.1:15195729-15263229 GCF_023375685.1 Ictalurus furcatus | reverse complement strand
CCTGTCAGCTAAATGTAGCCTAATGTCACTAATAATTATTCACATGTTCATGCTTTTAATAAATCTTTTTGGTCTGCCACCATATCAGTGAATTTAAACTAATGCATTCAGAGTATAAGGGGTGTGTCTGTGTGCATGCGTGTGTGTGTGTGTGTGTGCGTGCACAGGAGTGCACGTCCACTCATTATCAGACAGTGTTTGATAACTAAAATACCCCCTCCTCTACCCCCCCCCCCTCTCTTTTTTGCCACTATCAGCCAGAGGAGGATGTCCTCCAGGAGAGTTTTTTTAATTTTATTTTTCTTATTTTATACCACACCGTGGTATCGATTTGGTATCCGGTATCGTGTACTTTTGGTGGTATCGGTACCGACTACTAGATTTTTGGTATCGTGACATCCCTTTTATATATATATATATATATATATATATATATATATATATATATATATATATATATATATATATAATGTAGATAGATAGATAGATAGATAGATATCTCTAATCTAAAATGGGACCTTGGAAGGCATCCATTACAGACTGATGACTATTTTTAAGATGGTGTCTGAGGGATCGGAGATCACGTGCACGTCACCCTTCGCTGTCATTGCACATTACTACTTTTTATATGTGTTGTTTGTTTATTTTACTGACACTGGCTAATGGAATGTCTTACCTAAGCATTGATACAGAACTAGCAGCAGCTACTTTTCTGGTACTGAACACACCTAGCCAGCAAGTTTCCCACATAAACAAGCTGAAGTTCTACAAGTACAAACACAAAAGCAGCTACGAGACAAGAAATTTAATTACATTTGTAACCTTTCTCCTTAGTCAGAGCAGTAGTTTTGTCTGCTATGTTTGAAACTTTCAGGGGTCTTATAACCCAGAATATGGGATCGACACGATGGACACTTGTATGCTGTCCTGCGATTCTGGCCAAAATAAAGGTTCACAGACAACAACAAAAAATCTAACTCTAACCAACTACCTTTTTCTCTCAGTTGTTAACGCAAAATGTCACTCATTGGTTCATTAAGATGATATTCCTAATAACATAAAATTACATTCATTTGTACATTTTTTAAAGCCAGAATTTGTGTTGTTATGCTTATGGTTATCAAAGGCTAGCACTTTTTCTGCAGAAAACATATTCTATCAATACTTCGAAATTTTGGAGATATACATCCTGACAAACCATTGTTTTTAATGGAGCAGTCTTTTGTATATCGGAATGTCTGTAATAGACCAATCTTTTGTATGTAACAAATTCTGAAATGTCAGCATTTTAAAAAATATATAGATATTGAGAGTCACAGGAACAATGTACTATTGTTGCTTTTTGACTGGGTTCCTGCAGCATATGATGTAATATCAAGTTTAGTAGCCACTAATTTTGACTAAGGGGGTTGAGTTGAAAGGCCCAGAGTAATCTTCACCTTCACTGGCTGATCAGGTTGCCAAGTTTGATCAGGTTGCCAAGTTTTCCTAAACTTAATATAAAAAGGTTCTCACCAATGGCGTGACTTCTCTGATATTTTGTAAACTTTTTATGCACAACTGACTGATCCTGAGCCCCACCAACACTAGGTTTGTTTTGCTATCTAGGTCAAGCTTCTGACCTCTCAGTTTCCTCGCTGACGAGTCCAGGCATGTGGAAGTATTGCAGGGCTGTTCATGAACTGCTCACAAATAAAAGGTGCTTCTTGTAATAAGAAAATTCCTAGCTATAGAGAAACCCTGGTGCACGCATCTGATCTCAAGTTCACCAGCATCACATGACTTGTATGATAACATCAGAAAAATACACAGCAAAAGTCATTTTACAAAGTATGTATCAATATTTTTTAGTAGCGTTTTGTATTTCAGATAGGTTCTGATACAGACGTCCTGTCCTGGTGTCCTTCCTTAACCCGTTTCTTGCCTTGACAGTTCGGGTGGAGGTGTGCACACATAAACATACAGGTAGATTAAATAAATTCTTACCCCGAAGCCATCACATCTTGTTTGACATTCATAGCGGAACAATTGAGGGTTGATGGTTCAGGAACAGGTGTGATTACTGTCATCTATTCAGAGCGCAGCTCGCACATACAATATCACTGCTTAGTCTCACTTCACCACTTTTGTTTACAGAAAGAAAGCAATAATAACATGCAGGAATGAAAAACACGAAGTGTCTGGGTTGGGGTTCTCAGAATCCGGAGTTTGTTTTGACTTGCGTTACAAGTTTGACATTAGGGTGTAAAAGAACAGTATGCATATCTTTAGAAATGTGTGTGCACATTTCTAAAGGTGTGTTCATGTGTGTGTGTGTGTGTGTGTGTGTGTGTGTGTGTGTGTGTGTGTGTGTGAGAGACAGAGAGAGGGAGGGGGGACCATTTAGTTGGCCCTCATAAAGAAAAAAGCACTGTGTGTGAGGACCAAATGATAATTTGTGATTTGGGTACATTTGGTCAGTCCTCATAAAGAAAAATAATGGTGTGTGTGTGTGTGTGAGATGACCAAAAGTCCCTATAATAATAGGACATTATGGCTTATTGGGGACAGTTGATTGGTCCTCATTAAGAAAAAAAGTGTGTGTTTGAGAGATAGAGGACCAAATGTACTCATAAGAGGAATGTATGATAATTTAGTGTATTGGGGACATTTTGTTGGTCCTCATAAAGAAAAAAGAGGTGTGTGTGTTTGTGTGTGTTTATAGGGTGTTTTTGGCCAAAGGGAATTACCTCCATCCGGAATGGTTATACAATCAGAGGTGTGGCTCGCTGACAGTCAGATGTGTTACAGAGAGACAGAGACAGGAGGAGTGTGGAGTGTAGTATTAACCCTGACCTCACCATCCGGCTCTAGATAGGCTGCAGGATCTTCATAACTGAGAGTGAAATGCTTACTGCATTATCCAGATTAAAATAAAAAAAAGAAAACCTTTTATTCTTAAAATACTAAAGCCTTACATCAAAACAACATATTCTCTTTCTAAGACCTAGGAACGAATGACAGGTCATCTGGTATGGGACATTAACGATTATGGTCGGACTGCTGGGGGAAAAAAGATAAACGCATGACAGTATGTTCTGATTGTTCTTTGGACACACTATTTGGTATGTTGTTTTTTCTTGTTTAACCCCTGCTCACTTAGTGTCGTTTAAAGACACACAGATTAATTATCGTGCAGGTGTTTTCTTACTGTATTCCTGTTCCTAATTTACTGAAAAAATCAGTAGCCTATAAATCATTCATAAAATGTTTTGTGTACAACCGCAATTCCAAAAAAGTTGGGATAGTATGGAAAATGCTAATAAAAACAAAGAGGAGTGATTTGTAAATGTACTTTGATTTGTATTTAAACCAAAAAAACATATAAAGATAAGGTATTTGATGTTTTACCTGATGAACTGCATAGTTTTTTGATGGTAAACATTTATTTTGAAATTGATGCATGTAACATGTTCCAAAAAAGTTGGGACAGGGGCAATTTAGGACTAATAGCGATGTGACAAGTTGAAATAAGAAGGTGATGTGAAACAGGTGAGGCAGTCATCTAATCATAGCATATAAGGAGCCTCCAAAAAAGGCCTAGTCCTTCAAGAGAAAGGACTGGTCGAGGCTCGCCAATCTGCCAACAGATGCATCAGCGAATAATCCAACACTTTGAGAGCAACGTTCCCCAAAGACAATTCGGTAGGATTTTGGGGATTGCACCTTCTACAGTGCACAATATAATTAAAAGATTCAAGGAATCCGGTCAAATCTCAGTGCGTAAAGGGCAAGGCCAAAAACCACTTCTGAATGTGGGTGATCTCCGATTCCTCAGACATCACTGACTTAAAAACCTGTAATGTATATCCTGTAATGGATATCCTGACATGGGCTCTGGAATACTTTGGTAAACCTTTGTTAGGCAACACCGTTCGCCGCTGCATCCACAGATGCAAGTTAAGGCCGCCGACTTCTCTGGTATGGGGGTGTGTCAGTGCCCATGGCATGGGTAACTTGCACATCTGGGAGGGCACCATTAATACAGAATAATATGTTCTCGTTTTGGAGCAACATATGCTGCCATCTAGAGCAGGACAACGCCAAACCACATTCTGCCCAGATTACAAGTGCATGATTGCTTAAGCAGATTGCGGGTGCTAGCATGGCCTGCCTGCAGTCCTGACCTGTCTCCGATTGAGAATGTGTGGCGCATTATGAAGTGCAAAATAATGCAACGAAGGCCCTGTACAGTTGCGCAGCTGAAGAAATAGTGGACGAATAGGGGAAATTCCGCTTCCTAAACTTAACCAGCTGGTGTCTTCACTCAGCGCCCAAATGCTTAATAAGTGTTATTAAAAGAAAAGGTGGAGTTACACAGTAGTTAACAGTTGACTCCCAACTTGTTGCAGTCATCAGATTTGAAATGATTGTGTATTTTAAAAAATATATTAAATTCACAAAGTAAAACATCAAATAATGTGTTAATAATCTGTTTTCAATATAGTACAGGGTGAAGTGAATTTTCAAATGACTTTGTTTTTTTTTGCATTTTCCATACTGTCCCACCTTTTTCGGAATTAGGGTTGTAATTGTAACATTAACATTTTGGCATTATAAATGAGAAATAATAATGAAAGAATTATCAATTAAAGCTAAAAACAGTCGTTCCCTCACAAGCTTCTCTTCGCTCCCTTATCATTTTAATTTGCGTCTTGTCACATTGCCAACAAACCCACAAAGTCCTCCATCCTAAAGAATTTACAGTGTCTGAAAATGTGAAGTTAGCGCTTCACTCCCGACTGTTACAATGTTCTGACCCTGGAGACTCCTTCACCATGTCAATAATTACTCAAATATGTTAATTAGTTTGTGTGGACCGTCCATCGTACCAATTCCCTGTGTATGTTGTCACTCTAGATAGGATGAGGTATTAGATAATAACGTATTAGCATGAGCATATTAATGTGAACCTGTGATTGTGCCTTGCAGCAGAAATAACAGTAAGAGCTGCTGTTATAGAAACGAAATCAACATCTCCTGACCAGTCAGATTCGAGAACATTCAACAGTGCTGTGGGATAAATCAATTATATTTGTCATATGATGCAAGACACTTACAAAAGCCAGTCACAGCACCTTTTTACCCCTTTTTGTTTATATTTCCATACATTCTACTTGTAATGACTTCCTGTAACCTTCCTGTTAAGTGAGTTTTCTCATTTTCATGCGTCTGACTGCATCACAAATTCAGCAACTGAGCGTCAAATGGAGAAATAAAACAGAAGACCTGGTGGGAAATATATGGGAACAATTTGGACTTTTTTCTTTATGAGAACCAACCAAATGTCCCTAATAGACTAAATTATCATGCATTCCGCTTATTATGGGGACATTTGGTCTTCTGTCACTCTCTCTCCTTAACTCTCTCTCTCTTTCTCTCTCTCTCATACACACTCTCTCTCACACACACACACACACACACACACACACACAGTTTTGTCTTTATGAGGACCAACAAATGTCCCCAATAGACTAAAGAATCATGCATTCCTCTTATTATGGAGACATTTGTCCTCTATCTCTCTGTCCCTCACTCTCTCTCTCTTTCTCTCTCCCACACACACAGTTTTGTCTTTATAAGGACCAACCAAATGTCCCCAATAAGCCAAATTATTATCCTATTATTATGGGGACATTTGGTCCCCCCCCCCCCTCTCTCTCTCTCTCTCTCTCTCTCTCTATATATATATATATATATATATATATATATATATCTCACACACACACACACACACAGTTTTTTCTTTATGCGGACCAAAGGTCCCCAATAAGCCAAATTATCATGTATTCCTATTATTATGGGGACATTTGGTCGACCATTCTCTCTCTCTTGTTCCGGTAGCCGTGTTGGGTACATAGTGAGCGGATGCTGTGTGCTGCTTACAGTAAAAGGGAGGCAGAAATAGATCGGGACGTGGTGTTGCATTTCAGGATTGTTATCAAGGTCAGGCGTATGTAAGCAGACCCTCTTCCTGTAAAACAGAGGAAGTGACTGTAATAGACCTGATGTCGCAACTCTAGAACAGTGCAATTTACACGTCTCCTGCTAAATTTGCTAAATCCTGAAGTCTCTTAAGTACTGAATTTATCTGCTTTTTTAATTTAACAATCAACTAAATGTACCTCATACTAGTGCTTGTTTTTCTGAATTTCCTTGCTTTTCTTATATAATTCTACCTGTTTATGATTTTTAATTTCTGAATTTTACCTCTTCATGAGACATTTGTTACTAATGTTCTTTAGTTAGTACCTGATTATGCTAATTAATTACGTATACATTTCTGTGTTGTGTTTTATGCAGTTAAACATATAAAACTGTGTACTGTAAAATGAAAGAAATTGGTCAGTTAACTCAAATTTGTTATGTTGTTCCTGTCCGTTGTTCTTTGCTACTGAATTTGTTACTGCTGTTTGAGACTATTTTGCCTATTCTTTTTTAAAAAACAAACATTTTTAAGCGACTTAATTTCTTAAGCTACTGAATTTACGTGTCTTCTGAATCTTATTATGTTTTTGCACCCATAAATCGATGTGAAATGGACATAGGCATGTAAAGTTTTATTAAATCAGTTAACGAAGATTCCTTCATTTCAAAGTTTGCCTCCAGTTTTGTAGTTCCTAGGTTTTTCTAATCTATAATATTTTTGTAAATGCAAAGTAACACTACTTATAACAGTTTATTCACATGTATATACAATTTTAATGGTTAATGACCTTTATCCTTTTAGTAACTCAATTTCACCTGCTAATGGTTTATAATTCCAGAATTATCTTAATTATTGAATGATTTTTTTAAATGGCATTTTATATGTTCTTCATACTTTTTTCAGATGTTATTTTTTTATTTATTTATTTTTTGTACCTGGTCATGGTCAGTATTTACTGAATTTTATGTCCTTGTAGTGTTTAGTTATTGAATTTCTCCTGTGTGTGATTTATAGTCATTTTAATTGCTGAATTTTACCAGCTAATAGTAACTTTTTTTTTTTTATTTAATGTTATTACATTTTATATGATCTTTATGTTACTGAATTTTATCCTTTAATGTTGTTTAGATACTGAATTTTAACTGTTCATTCAGTAATTGCCAAATTTGTACCGAAACATCTACTGATATCTACTGATCATTTTTTAATTCCTGAATTATCTTTAATTATTAAATGATTACATTGATCTTTTCTTTAGAATTTTACCCTTTAAAGGTGTTTCGATGCTGAATTTGACCTGTTCACCTTATCTTTAGTAATTGAGTTTTTACCTATTAATATTTTTCATGGGCTTTAGTTACTGATTTTTTTCATTACATTTTATCCATTCAGAGTTTCTTTTTTGTCCTCAGTACTGGATTTTACATATTAATGACCTTCAAGTTACTGAATATTACCTGTACATCTAAGGACATCTGCACTGTTAATGGTTCTATTCATATACAAGCTCCATATACTTGAGTCTTTAAATGCAAGCTTTAACTTTTGCACCTTTAACTCAAATCAGTACTGTAAAAAAGTACAACCCCAATTCCAAAAAAGTTGGGACACTGTGTAAAATGAAAATAAAAACAGAATGCAATGATTTGCAAATCTCGTAAACCCATATGTTATTCACAATAGGACATATTAAATTTAAACATATACATTTTTTAAATTGAGGACATGTACCATTTAAAGAAAAAAATTTGAATTTTATGGTCGTAACACGTCTCAAAAAAGTTGGGACGGGGCAACAAAAGGCTGGAAAAGTAAGTGTTATTAAAAAGAAACAGTTGGAGGAACATTTTGCAACTAATTAGGTTAATTGGCAACAAGTCAGTAACATGATTGGGTATAAAAAGAGTATCTTAGAGAGGCAGAGTCTCTCAGAAGTAAAGATGGGATGGAATCTGGATGGAAGCATATGTTGGTCTTAAACCTGTATATACCTTTCAGCATTGATGGTGCCTTTCTAGATGTGCAAGCTGCCCATTCCATAGGCACTAATGCACCCCCATACCATCAGAGATCCAGGCTTTTGAACTGAGCGCTGATAAAAAGCCGGATGGTCCCTCTCCTCTTTAGTTCTCTTTAGTTTAGTGAACGCAGCATCCATGGTTTCAAAAAAGAATTTAAAATTTCGATTTGTCTGACCACAGAACAGTTTTCCACTTCGCCTCAGTCCATTTTAAATAGGCTTTGGCCCAGGGAAGACGACGACGATGTTTCTGGATCATGTTCACATATAGCTTCTTCTTTGCATGATAGATGTTCACAGACAATGAGTTCTGGAGGTGTTTCTGAGCCCATGCAGTGATTTCCATTACAGAATCATACCTGTTTTTAATGCAGTGCCGCCTGAGGACCCGAAGATCATGGACATGCAATGTTGATTGTCACCCTTGTCCCTTGCGCACAGAGATTTCTCCAGATTCTCAGAATATTTTGATGATATTATGTACTGTAGATGATGCGATATTCATAATCTACAAAATTTTACGTTGAGGAACATTATTCTGAAATTGTTCCACAAATTGTAGACGTAGTTTTTCGCAGATTGGTGAACCTCTGCCCATCTTTACTTCTGAGAGACATGTTACTGACCTGTTGCCAATTAACCTCCAGCTGTTTCTTTTTAGTAACACTTACTTTTCCAGCCTTTTGTTGCCCCCGTCCCAACTTTTTTGAGACGTGTTGCGGCCATCGAATTGAAAATGACCTTATTTTTTTCTGAAAATGGTACATTTCCTCAGTTTAAACATTTGATAAGTTTTGTGTGTTCTATTGTGAATAACATATGGGTTTATGAGATTTGCAAATCATTGCATTCTGTTTTTATTTTAATTTTACACAGAGTCCCAACTGTTTTGGAATTGGGGTTGTATGTGAGCGGCACAGGTAAAGAAGTCTTCCTGTTACTGACATACTGTATATACATGCCTGCTTTATTGGTTGTTTTTCTGATGTTGATAGCAACCTGAAATGAATCCCGGAGGTCGCCTTCTGTCTCTGGCTCTGTCTCTGTCTATTTTCTCAGATTGCATGAAAACTCATATTGGTGTGTCACAAACTGAAGCCATCCTTGGACACCTTATACACACACACACACACACACACACACATAAGTAGACAATGAAAGAGAGAGAGAGAGAGGGGTATAAATCTCTCTGACTGGCAGGGCTCAATTAGACAACAGCTGCTTCAGCACGCCCAGCTAGCCTTCCTGTGAAACCTCATAAATCACACACACACACACACACACACACACACACACACACAAAACCTCCACAGGATCTGCATTGCACAAACATTGTACAAAGATAAAGCACACACTTTTATCAAAGTGATGTCAGAGACCTGAATATTTTCTCAACATGAACATGCTGTATGAAAAGACATCTCTCTCTCTCTCTCTCTCTCTCTCTCTCTCTCTTTCTCTGTTTCAACACATCCCTCAACTTCCTTCCTGTTTCGAATTGAATCTTAATACCTTTCTGTCATCTCCTTTTCCCCCCCTCTGTTCTCTCTCATTCTCTCGCTGCCTCTCTCTCTCTATTTCTCTCTCTCACTCTCCCCCTCTCTCTGCTGTATACATACTCATTACCTGAGCAGGGGAGTGGAAGTGCACTCTTTCATTTAGGGGATTTACAGTTATCTTCACAAAGCGCCTTAAAGCAGCCTCTACAGACAGGAAGGGAGAGGAGGATCGGGATGAGCGAGAGAGAAAGAGAGAGAGAGAGAGAGAGAGGGGGTGTGCGGGAGTGTGTTATCATATTGACTAGGCTGCCTCAGTAGCTCCTGAGAGATAATGTGTGTCCCAGCAGACAGATTGGAAGGAGCATGGCGTGTGTCCTGCTTGAAGTGGACAATCCGATAAGCGTGTTCACAAGATGGAAGAGAGAGAAGATGGAAAAAAATAATAAGTCAGTTATTTATTGTGGTTGTCATGGTTACCAAGGATCAGGAGTATTGATGTACAGTTTTTGAGTGGGTGAATGTTAGACTCGTCTTGATCAGTCAAAAAAGAGCATTTCCCATGGTGTGTGTGTGTGTGTGTGTGTTTGAGGGTATGGCCCCTGGTTAACCCCAGAGGGGAAGTCTATAAACGAGTTAAGGCTGTTGTAAATGTCTACACACACACACACACACATACACATACACAAACACGAACACACAAATACACAGTTTAATTACCCATTTGCATTCACATACACAGTTACACACATGTGCACACACACAGTTTGGGACATGGGTGCATACAGGTGTAACAATCATAAGGTAGATAATTACCATGTGTGTGTGTGTGTGTGAGAGAGAGAGATACATGGATATAAATGTTGGCAGTAATAACAAGTATCTATGGTGACAGTTGTGTGTGTGTGTGTGTGTGTGTGTGTGTGATTTTCCTCCTCTCCACCTTAAGTCTGCACACACCCACAGTTACTAAATTACAGTGTTTTGTATATTGGCAGACAGGTGTATGTGTGTGTGTGTGTGTGTGTGTGTGTGTGTGTGTGTGTGTGTGTGCGCGTGCGTGTGTGTGTGCGCGCGCGCATGTGTGTATGTCTCCTCTTCACAATGCTGCTGTAAACTGACCCATCGTGCTAAAAGCAGGTCTGTTGCCGGGCGCCGGGATCAGGTTGTCCTCGGCAACAGAGAGTGACCTCGACTATCTGGCCTCTTTTAAAAGGGCGGAATTTAGTTTTGGGTGTGGGCTGGGCTTTGTAAAGAGGTGGGTGGGGCTTGCAGCCAGCAGCAGTACTGCTAATTACTGTTTACTGTTCCTCTCTGTCGTTATCTCTCCTCCTTTCTTTCTTTCTTGCTATCGTTGTCTTTTGTTGTCAGAATAACATTTCCCAAAATGTCTCGTCCTAAACACAAACACACTCGATGATGGTGTGTGTGTATGTGTCTGGCACTAGTCGTATGTTTTGGTTTCATGCTACAGAGGAAGCGGATGTGTCTCTGGATCTCTCAATGAGTCAGTTTCATCACTCACCACATTTTGTGTGTGTGTGTGTGTTGAATGGCACACTGAGTCCATGCCGTGCTTGTTTTGAATGAGATCTCATATCCTGTTGTTTATAATGGACAGTACCACTGCCAGAAGAGGTGTGTGTGTGTGTGTTTGCAAGTCCATTGCCAGGCCCAAATTTGCCAATAATGATAGGACATTGTTGATGTTCCTCAGTGTGGTAGAACTGAGGGGTTTGTTTAGCGGCTGAAGCTGAGCGTAATTACAGTGTAATTTTAGTCATTTTGAGGCTTTTCTTAGTAATTTACCAACACGTCTGAGGAAAATGTTGATGTTCCTGATGGTTTTGTCTCATTTCCACTGTCACAGAGTGTGTTTGCTTGTAGAAAATAATATTGTGATGGAAAAAAGGTTGATTTTTGTGACAATTGTATTGTTCCATTTTAGAGAATAACATCTGATGCGAAAAGAAGTCTCCAAGAACCCCAAATATTAATCACAGGATCTGCTAGAAAGTCTTGCAACTGTTGGTGTCAAAGTACTACAGTTTGCAAAGACCAGGCCTTTTGGAATAATGTGCTCTGGACAGACGAATCAAAGATAGAGTTGCTTAGCCACAGTAACAGCAGACAAGTTGGGCGCAGACCAAAAACAGCTTTTCAGGAGAAGCACCTCATACCAACTGTGAAGCACGGTGGTGGAAATGTTATGGTGTGGGGTTGCTTCACTGCCTCAGGGACTGTTGCTTCACTGCCTCAGGGACTGGACAGCTTGCATTCGTTGATTCAACTATGAATTCTGCATCATATTAAAGAGTGCTTGAAGATAAAGTGAGGCCATCTGTCTGAAAGTTGAAGTTGAAACTAAAAGTGGGCCTTTCAACAGAATAATGATCCTAAGCACAATAGCAAATCCACCAAGGAATGGCTCAAAAAGAAGAAACGAAGGGTTATGGAATGGCCTAGTCAAAGCTTAGATTTGAATCCCATTGAAATGTTGTGGAGGAATTTGAAACGGGCAGTACATGCCAGAAACCCCTCAAACATCTTGCAGCTGAAAGAATATCGCATGGAAGAGTGGTCAAAAATTCCAGCAAGCCTGGTAGACAATTACGCAAAACACCTACAAGATGTTATTTCTGATAAAGGGGGCAATACTAACTTCTGAGGCCTAGGGTGTACTTACATTTTCTACAGAAGAATATTACATCTATTGATATTTCTGTTGAATAAATGATTGAAAAAGCTAAAAAAAATAATAATAATAATTTTGCTTTTGTTCAAGTATATCAACTTTATTCAACTTTATTATCACCGTTTTAAAGATGATCAAATGTTTGCTTGTCCAAATATGTCCAAAAAGCCAGCAATTTCCAAGGGTGTACTTATTTTTTCATGACTGTATACACACACACACACACACATATATATAGCTGAAACAAGAGAACCTGTGCAGACATCAATGATATCATCAGCTTTTCTATCAGACAGCTATCTAAAGAAGGCCATGCTAGAAAATCTGAGAGCTTTTGGAAAAAAGGTTTTGTGGTCTGATGAGACTAAAGCCAAAACATAATGTTTGGCATAAACCAAATACAGCCAAACACCCGGTGACAACATTTGTTCGGTAAAGCATGGTGGTGGTAGCATCATGCTTTTCACTTTTCAGCAGGAGGAACTGGAAGTCTTGTTGCAATCACAGGCAACATGGACCGAGCCGGATTTAAGCAAATAGTTGAGGAGATCCTGTTCCAGTCAGCTAGACATCTGCATTTAGGGTGAAAATATACAATATGTTCCGACAGTGAGCCAAAGCACAGGGCAAAAACTACAAAGGAACGGCTTGCTTCCAGGTGAAAATCTGCAGCGTGTCCTAAAAACTGCTGTGCACCAGCGTTCTCCATCTTATTTTGGCAGAGTTGTAGCAAATTTGCATTGAGGAATGGAAGAAAATGCCAAAAATCTAAGCTGTACTTGCTGCAAAAGGACAATTCACACTGAGGGGGTGAATACTCAGTTAAGCTGTTTTTAGATTTATTTAATCAAGTGGGTAAATATTTGTTTTTATCTTTTATATTTTGTATTCCTGTTCTGTCTCCCCCTTTTCTTCCTTTCATCTTATGTGTTCACTTTATCTCTCATTTCTTTTTGGATTTTTTTTTTCATTCTTTTGTTGAAATTGAATTTCTTACATTTTCTGTTTTTTATTTCTTTGTTTACTTTCATGCCATTCCTTCCTTCTTTCAATGTCTTTTTTCATCCTTCCTTCCGTCCTTAACTATGTACTGACTGACAGCTCCAGATTTCATTGCATACTTGCACACACTCAATTTTAGTATACACACACACACATTTTATAAAGTGTTTTTCTATGGATCTGGTGGTGACATTTCTAGGTTGTAGCGATACATACACACACACACAGGTGCTGAAGTTTACAGGCCCTACCAGCTGGTCATGTAGGGCACCTCAGACATGCTGCTAAAACTGAGCAGTCCAGCTGTGTGTGTGTGTGTGTGTGTGTGTGTGAGAGAGAAAGATGTGTGTGTGTGTGTGTGTGTGTGTGTGTGTGTGTGTGTGTGTAACCAGTGTGTGTTTTCTTTCTGAGCAGATGGAGTGTTTTAATGAGTCCAGTCAGTTGAGCTGATGTAACACACACGCTGATGTGTGGTTTTGTGTGTGTGTGTGTGTGTGTGTGTGTGTGTGTGTGTGTGTGTGTGTGTGTGTGTGTGTGTGTAAGAAAGAGACCTGTTGCTCACATTGAGCAGCAATGATTTCCTCTTCACTTCCTGGAGTTGTTTTCATTGTGGGCCGATGCAGGACGACCTTTGACCTTTTACTGTGATATGAGGAAGAATGTTCCGTTCATTGTATAGGCAATCTAAACACCAAGCAACGGATCTGTCTAACTTGAGTAACTGTCTCTCTGACTTTCTGTCTCTCTTTCTCTGTCTCTCTCTCAGGCTCTTATGCGTCCCGGCCGTTTAGATCGGATCGTGTACGTTCCTCTCCCCGATGCAGCAACTAGAAGAGAGATCTTCAGTCTGCAGTTTCGCAAAATGCCCGTGCATCCCAGCGTGCACCTGGAGGACCTTGTGACCCGCACGGAACGCTACTCGGGAGCAGAGGTCAGAGGTCTTGAAGGCTGTGGGCGGGGCTAAAATGTTTCCGTAAATTGTACTAGTTCAGAGTTATTACCGCAGACTGATTAACATGCACAACGATGAACAAACAGATTGACACAAAGAGACAGGTGGAGGGACAGAGACACAGAGAGACAGATCTGCGGATATGCAGAGAGATAGACAGGTAATGGACACATGAACATAAAGACAGACATACTAAGGCATGGACATATCAGATAGATGGATGGAAGGATGGATACACACACAGACAGATGGGCAGATAGATGGACAGATAAATATATAGATGTTAGAGGAATGGATAGACACAGAGGGAGAGAGACAGACAGACAAACGGCTAGACAGGTGGATGGACAGATGTATGGGCAAACAGACAGCCATACAGATAGATACATGTTAAAAGTATGGATGGACACAGAGGGATAGGGACAGGCAGATATACAGGTGGATGGACAGATATATGGGTAGACAGACTGATAGATAGATAGATAGATAGATAGACAGACAGACAAGCAGCAGGACAGACAGCCGAACGACAGACAGACAGATAGATGGTAGGGATGTTGATGGATGGACACATAGAGGGATAGATAGATAGATAGATAGATAGGACAGACAGACACAGATCAAGATATTACCATTCAAATACATAGATTGTGTGTGTGTATGTACTGTATGAGAGAGAGAGAGAGAGAGAGAGAGAGATGCTGTTCTTTACTGATGCGCCTCGTGATTCTTGTGTACAAACACACCATTGTTTTTATGTGTTTGTGTGTGTCAGGATGACAGTGAGGGAGAAAGTGTGTGTGTGTGTGCGACTCAGCAGCCTCAGTTTTTTGAGCAATTTCAGTGTTTAACACTATATTGTTTCATTTTCTTACATTTGTTCTTTTTCATTTTTTAAGATTCTTCTAATGAAATAGAATATTTGAAATTATGGCCATATCTCTAGTCAGATTAAAATGAACACTTTAGCTTTATTTTTAAGCAATGTTGCTTTAACCATTTAACACACATCTCATCCTCCCTGTTTACTCCCCGCCTCCGTGTTCCTACTGTGATGAGTGTTTCCTTCTGGATTGTTTGATACAGAGATATTAGAAGGATACTAATTTAAACACTCACCCCTGATATATATGTGTGTGTGTGTGTGTGTGTGTTAAAACAGACCAGTAAAAGGCAATTCAATATTAAATGTAGGCTATAATAGATGTTTGAGTGAGAGATTGAAGAGTGAGACAGGAAGTCCCTGTAAATCTCTTGCCCTCTTACTGAAATTAGAGATCAATATTTCTGCCTCATATTTCCATCTCCTCTTTTTTCTCTTCTCTATGAAGATTGATGTGAATTAACACCGACGGAGTAATATAGAGGACTAGTCCACACTAATAGAGATATTTTATTAAATGTGCCTTTTTTTAGGTTCCATTAACTTACATTCCATTCCAATAACACCTTAATATACAGGTTGCGGTTGATAATTGGTGACATTCAGAACTTGAAAAGTCTAAAAAATAATAATAATAATTCATATTAATATTTAGTCCTGGAAGTGCGGTAAATTTAAAAACATTTAGCTACATGCTGTAATTTACTACAAGTTTAGTAAATATAGGTCTTTCATTAACATGTAAACAAACGTCAGTTATGACTTACTTGAGCTTACTTTGTGAACGTACAGAGGATTAAAAAAATACACAATCCTGTTAAAATGACAGGTTTTTGTGATGTAAAAAAATGAAACCAAGATAAACCATGTCAGAATCTTTTCTACCGTTATCGTGAAATTTTAACCTATTCATTGAAGCGAAAAACAATAGGAATCATTTTAGAGGGAAAAAAAAACAAAAAAATGTACAATAATCTGGTTGCATATGTTTGCACAGCCCTAAACTAATACTAAGTTGAAGCACCTTTAGATTTTATTACAGCATTCAATCTTTTTGGGTAAGAGTCAATCAGTTTGGCACGTCTTGACTTATAAATATTTTGCCATTCTTCCTTGCAAAAGCATTCTAACTCTGTCAAATTGGCTAGATATCTCCTGTGCACAGCCCTCCTCAGGTCACCACACACATATTTGACTCAGACGCTGGCTGGGCCATTCCAAAACCTTGATCTTGTTTTGGTGAAGCCATTCCTTTTTTGATTTGGAGGTTTGCTTTGGGGTGTTGTCATACTGAAAGGTGAAATTCCTCTTCACCTTAAGTTTTTTAGCAGAAGCCTTAAGGTTTTGCCCCAAAATTGACTGGTATTTGGAGCTTCTCATTATTCACTTCACCCTGATTAAAGCCCCAGTTCCATCTGAAGAAAAACAGCCCCAAAGTATGATGCTGTCACTACCATGCTTCACCATGAGGATGGTGTTCTTTAGGTGATGTGCTGTTTTTTTGTGTCAAACATGTCTTTTGGTATTATGGCCAAAAAAGTTCAACTTTGGTCTCATCAGACCATAACACATTATTCCACATGGTTTTGGGAGATTGGATGTATTATTTTTTGGTAAAACAGGCTTCCGTCTTGCCACCCTACCCCATAGCCCAGAGATATGAAGAATTCAGGAGTTTGTTGTCACATGTAGGGAGCAACCAGTACTTGCCAGAAATACTTGACTGCAATCCCTTTTAATGTTGCTGTAGGCCTCTTGGCAGCCTCCCTGACCAGTTTTCTTCTGATCATCTCATCAATTTTAGAGGGACAGGAAAATCCTATAGGAACAGCTGTACTTTATTTGTAGGTAATCAGTCACTTTAATTGATAGGAGGTGTATACTAATTAGTATTTAACATGAGTTTGAATGTGATTGGTTGATTCTGAACACTGCCACTGAACACTGGTATTTTCATTTCATGGTTGACTTGCATTGTATAGAAAACAAGTGACGGAAAAAAAGAAAACTTGTTTTGTGATCATGTTGCTAAAACAAGCAAAAAAGAATGGAAATGACGTAGCATTTATGGTGAGACACCCAGGAAACAGATGTGATTTTTATGTTTTATTGTGGCCAAAACCTAAAAATGACCTATGTTAGTGTGGACTAGGCCAAAGTCTTGTATTGTTTTTGCAGTGCTACAATCTATTTTACAGCTGTAATCTGTTTGTCTCATTTCCAGAATACAGTGACAAAATCAAACCAAAACAAAGCTGCTGACTTAAAATCACAGTTTCAGATCGATTGGAAATGAACAGATATATGAAGTAATGATTGAAGTTTCCTGGACAGCATTAAATACCTTTGGGAAGAAAGTTATATATAGAAACTACAAGCCTGAATAAAGAATTTAAAAAATGTTGATTGATAAATGGATAAACAGAGATTGATGGCTAGATAATAGAAAAATGGCTAGATGGGTGTGTATGTATGTGTGTGTGTGTGTTATACATTATATATTGAAGACATACAAGCTGATCCTATATATTTGCTTTATAACTAAAAAGAAGAGTAGCTGAGGGGATGGTTTAAACACACAGACAGACAGACAGACACACACACACACACACACACACACACACACACACACACACACACAAAGAAGAAGAAGAGTTTAATTGCATTCCTGACGCTGTCATCTTGCTCCGGAAGGTTCAGTAGCCTTCAGGCACGAGTGTGTTAAAGCCGCTTTTCTTGTGACAAGCTTCAGCTTCCAATGACAGCTGCTTTCCTGAGGCTGCCTTCTTCACTTTCCTCTCCCTCCTCTCTCTCGCTCTCTCTCTCTCTCTCTCGCTCTCTCTCTTTCGTCTTTCTCTGACCACTTTATCATAGCTGCAACTCTCTTTGCTGGAAGACAGAGAGCATTAAGGTGAAAATCAGTGATGTGCTTCTCTGTTTCAGCTTTATGATCAAGTCTGAACATGGTGTAACAGGAGATCACACCTTGACACAGATTTTGGGGTGGGGGGCCTGGGGGATGGAGAGCCTTATGGATGGATGGATGGACAGATAGAGAGATAGCTAACAACAGAGATATATTATAGAGCGATACACAAAGAGATGGTGGATAGAAAGGTACATAGATAAACAGCATTTTAGCATTATTATGTCATTAGTAGTACTAGTTGCTGTAGTAACTAGATAGATAGATTGATAAACAGATAGATAGATAGATAGATAGATTGATTGATTAGGAGTTACTCTTAATACCCTGAAGTAGATTATTTTCCAATAAAGGCATGTGCCGAAGAGTGTTATCCCTCCTTATACCACAGCAATTTGTCACACCTTACTTTTAGCCTTTTATAGTTACATCTAATGTTATAGCATTTTCATAAAATGGAGTTCTCCATCTATAAATGGTCAATAAATGTCCCCTTTGCCATGATTATACATTTTTCGTAGATATTTTATATTTAAAATTTGTTTGTTAGACTTAAGTTACAAGAGCATCTCTTTTAGTAACTGGCTTTTCAGTCTCAGTTCTGATTTTTGCCAGTTAACAACTACAAACATGTTCAATAAGGTTTTGTTGAATATTTGCTTATTTATCCATTTATTTTAAAAAGGATCAATTATTAAAAGTGTAGTAAGAAATGGTCCAGGATATAAAGTCAAGGATCTAAAAATCTAAATAAATGAATTAACAACTAAGATTATTTACTACTTTAGTTAACATAAAAAAATCAATGACATTCAGCATTAATGAACCATAAGTAATGTTAACAAAGTAAGTTAACACTTGTATCAATTGACGTTTGTTTAAGTGTTAATAAAATACTCCTGCTTTGACTAAAACTAAATGTGAAAATTAAATTGCAGCATAAACATAACTTTCTTAACTCTGGGTTCCTGGTGTAAATATTAAAACTTGCTTTTCCGGGTCAGCTCTGAGTTTTGCCACTTTACAACTGCAGACTAAGTTGTTCACATTTGTCATTGTTGAACATTTTTAAAATCTGTTTGTTAGACTTAAGTTACAAGAGTGTCTCTTTTAGTAAATCGTTACAGTAGAAATAATAGACCTACTATTATCAGAGCTGCTGTTAGAGAAACTTAACATCTTATGACTAATCAGATTCGAGAATTCAATCGCGCTGTGGTATAAAATGTATTATTCATTCTTCTCTATTGTTGCTTTCTAGTTCTGAAAACTGATCGCAACTTGGTAAGCCCTTGAGCTCTGTTCGTAATAAGCAGAGGCTCGGAGAGGTCAAAGATCGAGCTGTTTCGCACATTTGGAGAGGTTTGGCCTCTTTGTAGTGTCTTTCACTCGTCACTTTTCATCTGATTCATCACGCTTTATCTTGCCCGAAAAGTCCTAAAAACAAGCTTGTGGTTTGTTGCCCAAATCAGTGTGTGATCAGTAGTGCAAGAACAACTGCTAGCTGTGAGTGTATTTGTGTGATGACATAGTTGACTTTCCATTCTAGTGCTGATTTTCTGTTGTACAGTGTAAATCCTTTTAAAGGATTAAAAAAAATAAAAGAAATGCATCAACAACTAACATTATAACATTACAACTTTATTTGCTGTTTTAGTTAACACTAAAAATAGTAAATTAACTAAGTAAGTTAACACTTGTATTAATTTATGTTTGTTTATATGTTAATGAAATATACCTGCAGTGACTAAAAATAAGGCTATTCTGTAAATTAGCAAAAATTTAATTACCACATAAATGTAGCTAACTTTCAGAACTCTGCTCTCCTGGTGTAAATATTTAACCTTGCTTTTCAGTCTCAGTTCTGAATTTTGCCAGTTAACAACTACAAACATGTTATTGAAGGTGTTGTTCATATTTGTCATTGTTGAATATTTGCCTTATTTGTTTATTTGTTTGAAAAAGGATCAATTATTACAAGTGTATCAAAAGAAATGGTTCTGGATATAAAGTCCATGATCTAAAAATAAAATAAATGAATTGACAACTAACATTATTTACTACTTTACTTAACATTAAAAATTTATGAAATTCAGCATTAATGAACTATAAGTAAAGTTAACACTTGTATTAATTTACATTTGTTTAAATGTTAATGAAATACACCTGTTTTCACTAAAACCAGTCCATATATTTGCATAAAAAATAACTTACTGAACTCTGAGCCAGAAACATGACCATTTTTTTAAGAGAGGGAAGAGAATAATCTAGTGTAGAAAGAAAACGGAAGAATGTAACTTTGAAAAAATTAAAAGGATAGCAGAGAATATATAAGCATAAATAAAAGAAAGGAAATGGATTAAATAAATCATATAAAATGGGAAAGCAAGAAAGTAGGAAAAGTAAAAGGAAGAATGTTTGATTGTAAGAAATAATGTAAGATAGGAAAAATTATTTAAAAGGAAGAATGTGATGTAGAAAGGAAGAAAAAAATGAAAATATTTTTGAAAGAAACCAAAAATGTAAAAGTATAAATAATGTAGGATAGGAAGAAAAATAAAAAATGCTAAAAAAAAAAAAATGCTAAAGAAGAAGAAAGAAAGGAAAAGGAAGACTGTAAGGTAAAAAATGAAGTAAAGTAAATCATATAAAATGGGAAATAAATAAATAAGAAAAGTCAAAGAAAGAAAGAAAAATGAATTTAAGAAAGTAATAGAAAGTATGTAAGAAAGATTGTAAAAAAAGAAAGAAAGAAAAAGAAAGAATGAAAGAAAAAATAATGTAAGAAAGAGAATCTAAGAGAAAGAAAGAAAGCAAGATTGCAAGAAATATTGTAAGAAAGAAAGAAAGATTGTACAAAAGAAAGAAAGTTCAGATTAAATGTAAGAAAGAAAGAAAAAGAATGAAAGAAAAAAGAATGTAAGAAAGAGATAATGCAAGATAGAAAAATTTGGAACACAAGATTGTAAGAAAGAAAGAAAGTTTATACTGAACTCTGTCTCCTGGTGTAAACATTAGAACTTGCTTTTCAGGCTCAGTTCTGAGTTTTGTCAGTTATGTTGTTCATGTTTGTTGTTGTTGAAAAATGTCACCAGTGCTAATGTTAGCATTTAAATGAATGTTAAAGTTAATGGCACATTAATGTTCACATTACTTATCAGGGTGTGTTAATGCTAAAGCTGAAGTTCATGGTGTGTTCCTGTTAACTAATATGTTAAACAATGTCAGTTACAGGAATCTTATTTTTTGTATTAGTCATCTGTGTATTTACCATTGATAGAGGGAAGGGGGGAATCATGTATGGATGAATAAACTGAATTACGAAAGACTCATAATCTTACATAATATTAGGAGTATTATATATTCTAATTAATACAGTATTATAAGGTTAACTTATAGTAAAGTTAGTATTGCTAAATGAACCATATTTATCTGTCATCTGTAAAACACATCCACAAGTTTAATTTTCAGCAGGAAAAAGTGTGTGTGTGTGTGTGTCTGTGTGTGTGTGTGTGTGTGTTAGTTACAGAGGGTTATAGAAAGTTATAAAAGTTTAGTTCTAGATTTATAGTGTGTTTCAATTTGTTGGGTTTATTAGCTGCCTAGAGCTCTGTGTGTGTGTGTGTGTGTGTGCAGAGAGAGAGAGAGAGAGAGAATGATGAATAGCAAGTTTTGAGTGAAGCATTTTATGAAGCAACTACATCAAAAATAACACACACAAACACACGTGTACACACACGTGTGTATATATATATATATACACACACACACACACACACACATACATATACACACACAATGCACAAATTGATTTTTTCCTGCTGAAATTTGAAACCTGTGTGTCTGTGTTACAGAGGGGAAGTTGATGGAATGCCCCTTTGGCACTTGAGGACCCATTAAAGAGGCGTCCAAAGTCCTGCCTGCCTTTATTTACACAATGTAACAGAGGAAGCTCATGCAAACAGGTTAATTAGTTTTATAATAATATACACAGCATGAGAGAAAGAAAGAAAAACATTGGAAGAGAAAAAAATGAAAGGATTAGAAAATAAATAAAAAGTATAAATAAAAGGAAGGATATGGATAAAAGAAATAAGATGGCAAAGAAGGAAATGACAAAAGCTGAAAGAAGGAAAAACACTGGAATAAAATTTAAAGGATTGAATAAAATGGGGAAAAGTATAAATAAAAGAAAGCAAAAAGGAAACAGAAAAAAGTGAGAGAAAGAAAGAAAGACCGACATTGGAAGAGGAAAAAAGACAAAAAGTATAAATAATGTAAGATAGGAAGAATAAAGAAAAATGTTACAGAGAGAAAGAAAGAGGCAATATTAAATAAGAAAGAAAGAAAATGGGCAAGGAGGAAAATCAAAAAGAAATAAAAGACGAGAGTGGTAATGAAAAAGGGAAAAGAAATAGTAAGGAAAGAAGAAAGAGACAGGATGAGAATACGACAGAAAAGTAAAAAGGAGAAAAAACAGAAGGGAAAAACTGATCACCATCAAACAATGTGAGTTCGAGCTTGAAAGTGTGTGTATAAAAATAGGAGGATTTTATATTGGTTAAAACCTCTATTAAACTATTCATCTATTATTAATCAGATCTATTAATCTAAAAACACATCATAGCAGAATCTTTGATAGTTCCTTATTGTGAATGTTTTTGAGTGACAGTCGGGATTAGTCCTTATTGAAAGTAAAAAGGTAGAGATTATCTTCTGCTGAATCGTTCCTTAGGGAGAGAGATGAGGATAGCAGAGTGTTTCTGTGCTCAGTGGAAACTAGGATGTGGTCTCTGTGTGTGTGTGTGTGTGTGTGTGTGTGTGTGTGTGTGTGTGTGTTTTAATCACTGTGGTCGGATCTGCAGTAATTAAGTGCAGTGCAGAGACGCTGATGAGCCTCATGCAGGAAACTCCAGCGCTGAACAGTTCACTGTGTTCCAGCAAACTTCATTCACTCACTGAGAAATGAAATGAAATCAGGAGTGCTAGAGGAGGTAACACGGGCAAGATTTTTTCTTTTTTATAGAGAGGAAAAATAATAGTCTAGTGTGGAAATAAAGAAAGAAAAAGAAAGAAAGAAAGGTGTACATAATGTAAATTAGGAAGAAAAAAGAAAAGGGGAAAATGGTAAAAAGGAAGAATGTAAGGTAAAAAAAATAAAGGTATAAATAAAATAAAGGAAATGCATAAAATAAATTATATAAAATGGGAAAGCAGGAAATAAGAAAGAAAAGAAAAAAGAATGTAAGGTAGAAAAATTAAATGGATAGAAGGAAATATATAGAGTACCATAAAGTATAAATAATGTAAGATAAAAAGAAAAAATAAAAGGAAAATGCTAGAAAGAAAAAAAATGGAAGGTCAAAATTTGAAAAAAAAAATAGAAGAAAAAAAACAACAACAAAGTATAAATAAAAGAAAGGAAATGCATGAAATAAATCATATGGGAAATAAGAAAAAAAAAAGTCAAAGAACGAAAGAAAGAGAAAAAGAATGTATGAAACAAAGAAAGAATGTAAGATGGGGGAAGAATGAAAAGAAATGTCATTGGCAGAAATGTAAGGTAAGAAAAAGAATCAAAAGGAAGAATGTAAGGCACAAAAAAAGAAAGAAAAGAAGGAAGAAAAACATTGGAAGAACAAATGGAAAAGATAAAAAAAAGTATAAATAAAATAAGGGAAATGGATAAAAGAAACAATATGGGGAAAGAAAGACATCGGAAGAAACCAAAAAATAAAAAAGTATAAATAATGTAAGATAAGAAGAAAATAAAAATGCTTGAAAGAATGAAAGACAAAGGAAGAATGTTTGATTGGAAGAAAGAATGTAAGGTAGGAAAAAGAATAAAAAAGGAAGAATGTAAGCTAGAAAGAATGTACAATAGAAAGAAAGAAGGAAAGAGAAAGAAAAAGAGAATATAGTTCATGTGTGCAGAGAAAAGTGGCTAGCTAGTTTAGCTAATGATTTTTCGAGTAACTTAGCAGTACTGTAAATTACAAGCTAACGTAGCCACGTAGCTAGGTAATGACTAATGAGTCACAAGCTAACGTCAGCGACGCATCACTTTTACACAGTTACTCACAGGAAACATCTCACAATAGTTAGGTTAGGTTTTGGAGGAAAAGGTGTTGACATTTTTGTTGTAGCTGCATGATTTGTGAAACGTTTACATCACATGTGTAGACAGCTGTTCATTTTCGAGCATGAAGAAGAAATAGAAGAAGAAGGAGGGATAATATGGCGGCTGAGTGGCCTCATGGTTCCGTGTGGTGAATCTGCTAATACGAATATCTATGCTACATTTATGTTATATATGTATTCTGTTGTACTTATGCACTGAAAAGTAAGTGTGTTTAGTTGCATAAATTCAAAGCTTGACTGTGTGTGTGTGTTGGGGTGAGTGAGACAGATGGAAATGAAAGCAGCCATAATTCAGTAGGCTTGCAGGGGGGAGGAGAGGGTAGAGACTGAGTGTGTGTGTGTGTGTGTGTGTGTGTGTGTGTGGAATGCCTTCATGTTCACAAACAGAATGCATTTTCCCAGGCCATTTTTCAATGTTGTTGTTGTTTTAAATTGCACACACACACACACACACACACACACACAAAGAATGCACAACCAAATGTTTGTGTATGTGTAGGATGTGTAAGGAAGTTGTGTAGCCCTACATTATGCTATTCTGTGTGTGTGTGTGCGCGCGCGCGCCGTTAAGTCCGTATAAACACGTGAAGCACTGAAATGCAGGAGACGTGTTTATTTGCACGAGTGTTTGTGTACATGCTGGTTGCATGGAAACGACATGAACTCAAGGTACTGTTATTCAGATCTCTTTCTCACTCACACACACACACACAGTTCCTCTAACTTTGATTGCCTTTGTATTCCTTCTGACATATGACTTAATCCGCTGATTGATGGCCGCCTCGTACAGGCAATTATACAGCCACGCTGTTTACACACTGCATAAACACACACACACACACACACACACACACACACACACACACACACAGTTTCAGAAGACTAAACTGGGGGGGAATCTCCCAAAATGTGTACAGCACCTGTGATAGTGTAGTATTTCGTTTTAGAATAAATTTATATTGCAAGCTGTGGGTATGAAATAAGTGCATAAAACAGAGCTTGGGTGAAAAATATGTGCATATTAAAGCATGTGGGTGTAAAATACATGCAGGCTTTAGGTATAAAATTGCATACTAGAGGATTAAGTTATGTGCATGCTACAGGCTTTAGGCATAAAATAAGTGCATACTACAGAATAATTGCATGCTACCAGAGTTAGTCATAAACTAATGCGTTATAAAAAAATTACGTGTATCATGTGTAATTAGTGTATACTGCAGGTTTTAGGTATAACATTGTTGTATACTACAGGTTTTAGGTAATACAATCAGCGTATACTACAGGTTTTAGGTATAAAGTCATTGTGTACTACAGGTTTTAGGTATAAAGTCATTGTACATTACAGGTTTTAGTTGTAAAGTCATTGTATACTACAGCTTTTAGTTATAAAGTCATTGTACATTACAGGTTTTAGGTGTAAAGTCATTGTATACTTTAGGTTTTAGGTGGAAGTTCATTGTAGACTACAGGTTTTAGGTGTAAAGTCATTGTACATTACAGGTTTAAGGTGTAAAGTCATTGTATACTATAGGTTTTATGTGTAAAGTCATTGTATACTTCAGGTTTTAGGTGTAAAGTCATAGTATACTACAGGTTTTTAGGTGTAGAGTCATTGTATACTTCAGGTTTTAGATGTAAAGTCATTGTAGGCTACAGGTTTTAGGTGTAAAATCATTGTACATTACAGGTTTTAGTTGTAAAGTCATTGTATACTTCAGGTTTTAGGTGTAAAGTCATTGTACATTACATGTTTTAGTTGTAAAGTCATTGTATACTTCAGGTTTTAGGTGTAAATTCATTGTACATTACAGGTTTTTAGGTGTAAAGTCATTGTATGCTACAGGTTTTAGGTATAAAGTCATTGTATGCTACAGGTTTTAGGTATAAAGTCATTGTATACTACAAGTTTTAGGTATAAATTCACACTACAAGCTTCATTTGTTGAGGTCTAAAAGTTGCTGGACCTTCTGTTTTGAAAGGAAAAAAGAGGAGGAAAAACAACAACAAAAACCCCCACATCTGTAGAACACCTGTGGTTTTGGAGCAGTGTTTAATTCTGTGCTATGATTGGTCGGGTGCAGAGTTAGCATTTTTGGTTAATAGGTTGTATACAATCGCTCTGATCAGCTGTAAACAAACCAGAGCAATGTTCACTCGGCCTGGGTAAGTCTCCGGACAATTCCTAGAACACACACACACTTCCTGTCCATACACACTGAATGGCCGCATATGGAGAATTTTAAATTGCAGAGAAGAGAGTGTTATATTCACAGTACATATCGTGATATGTAGTTTTGCTAAACCTGTTGGAAGTGTATGTAGCAGTAAACCTGTTTCATTTCATTTAATGTTTATTAAAAATTAATTTCACTGAGAATATAATTTAAATAGTAGAAATGTTTGTATGAAACATGCAGCTTTTGTATAAGTTAACTGCTTTTAACTATATAAGTCGAGCATACTGTATATTGATCGATTTTATTTCAAATAAATGAATTCAAAACATTCTCCATTTACTGTGTCTTTCAAGAGAGAAAATCTAGTCAAGACAAGAGAGTGAGATGGGTGGAAGGGGGCGGGGCTTCCAGAAGGCCAGCAAAATACTCCTGCGCAGCTGCCAATCATTCCAGATTCATGTGGTTTTGCTCATCAGCCATTTTTTATTAGGGTGCAAAAAGAAGCCTGCTTTTTAGTTGTTTTTTTTGTTGTTGTTATTTTCCATCTCACCCCCACCCCATTTGAAAACTTCTGCCATACACACACACACACACACACACACACAAAACATGCTCCTTTTAGGAAGCAAAGAACTCCATTTACCTTGAAGAGTTCTTTTTTTTTTTCATAAAAAGAGCTGATACATTACTAAAAGTCACACACTGTTTAAAAAACTGAGAAACTGACAGGAGAAGGGTGAATGAGAGATGGAGTGATGGAGAAAAAGAGGGAAAGATGGAGAAGGGGTTGGAGAGAATCTCATGTCGAAAGTCAATCAAGCTGTGAAAGAAGAAAGATTACCGAAAGATTACCGAAAATAATGGAGAAATAGAGCTTGAGGGAGGAGTGGGGGGACATGTCCTAAACCACATTTTCAAGTTGGCATGATGTTAATTTAAGAACTAGAAGTGATCCAAGTAAATATTTTGGGTGAGACAGGCTTCCATTACTCGTTAGCTACAATAGTGCAAGAAGCAAATGTCTGACACCAATAATGTACTTCTTTTTTTTTTTTATCCGTTTGTGTCGCACGTCCACCAGACAAGCCCCTGTGAATATCTAGCTGTTAATATAGAAACCCTTAGAACGAGCACATTAGGCAGCTGTACTGCTTTGTATTTTCAGAGCTGCCGACATTGTAAACTAATCGACACCTTCTGACCAATCAGAATCGAGAATTCAGCAGCGCTGTTGTAGAATGGCATCTAGTATTAAATGACAGCGACGTGGTTGTTGGTTTGCGTGACCCAATTTGAGCAGTTATGCTTTCACTAACACCCTGTTGAATGGCCTTGAACGTGAAGGCTGCATTCCACTTCATTTCCTAGAATCATGGCAACACACACACACACACGTTCTCTCGCTCTCATTTTATGATTCTCCTGTGATTATGCAATCAGGCCTGCCGTGTTGGCTTTGACCTCAGGGAACTCCACACATACACACACATGCACGCACATACACCACGCTTCAGGCATGAGTCATATCCGAAAACGAGTGGAGCGAGGGAGAAAGAGAAAACACACTGATGAACTCCAGGCAGCCTTGCTAGCCCATTCCTCCCTTTCCCTCCCTCTCTCCCTCTCTCTCTCTCTCTCTCTCTCTCTTGCATAATCTCGTGGGTCTCGCTGGTTCAGAGGAAACGATCTGTCTCTTCTGTGACAGAATGAAAAAAAGTGAGTGAGTAAAACAAGAGAAAACAAGTTAGGGAGAGATCAAACTTGCAGATACATGTGACACGGTATATAACACGGCTTTCAGATATAAATATAAAATATGTGCACGCTTTGTATGAATCAAAAAAGGTGCAGGACCACTGCAGGATTCAGGTATGAAGTGATTTTATGCATTCAAAATATGCACACTTGAATGCTTCAGGTTTACAATCAGAAGTTGAGTTAAGCACGAGTAATGAGGAGTTCATACCAGAATCGCACACATGGCCATTCAGACCTCAGACATTACTACAGACTTGAGCACTATTCAGGCAGTTGCACGAGCACTCAAGAGTTTCCAGAAAACTGAGGTGTGTCTCAGTTACACACGAGGCTGACCTTGGACCTAAGCCAAATTTTTTGCACGATATCGGGCTCAAGCGAGGCGCGGTATTAAGTTCAGCACCACTGTCTGACAGTTTAATGTAACCACCATAAGTCACGCTGAAATGTATGTTTTGGAGTATTGTGAATTAAAAGACACATTGGCATTATTTTATTAAGTTGACAAAAAAGATAGCTGATTAAAAGTATTAAGAAAACAGCTTTACTTTATGATTTCATGACCTCAATTTAGGGCTGTCACAATAATTACGTTATCGACGTATACGATATATGGACATGACCTCGATAATTTTTGCTGACCTCAATATCGCCCTTTATATTTATATGCATGTTTGTTTACATAAGAATGAATGTCACTAGCATTTAGTAGTAGTGTTGGGTCCGGGTCCACCTTGTTCGAGTCGGGACCAAGTCCTTAACCAACCGAGTCCGAAAGGGGCCGAGTTGGACTCAAGTCTGTGTCCTTAATGGCCGAGTCCAGAAAGTTATTAAATTGAAAAAAGATTTGAAATTACAAATGTATATTCAGCACTGAGCTGTTCAATTAATATTTTAACCTTCACAAACCAATAGCAACATAAATGTAACAAAACAAAAACAGTATTACATCTTGCTATTGCCATTTAATATTTTTATTTCACGTCATCAGCACCTCAACTAGTTTTCTATCAAAAAAATGGTTTCAAAGACAAAAAGGGATATATAGGTATATGTAGAACTTTTATTATATTACAAGTGTATGAAAATACAAATGAAGCTGTTTTGTTATTGTATCACACTATTTTGTGTCGTCCAGTTCGAGTTGACATTTCAGTGATTTGATGCCTCTCCCCCACAGTTATATAGGCTGAGAGAGAGAGAGTACAGAGTAGAGTTACATTCCGCAACACGTCATAACAACAAGCTTCATGCTTTATTACTGCTTTTAATCTGTCTATGAATGACAACAAACTTATTTCTGAACACAGCTCTGTTCATGTAACTTTTTCATTTTAAAAATTAAAACTAAAAATCCCTATCAGCAGGGTTTATGATATTTACTACATTAAGAAGTGCATTTTACATTTTATGTGCAATTCAAGACTGGAATCACCAAATGCTAATGTTTAAGGGTGGGCGATATGACAATCTTATTTCATGATAACAATGCGTGTTCTCAGGTAGTTCTATCAGTATTCAAGTAAGAAATACTACAGAAATTGAATAAATCAATTAAATGTGAAATAAAATAGACTTCACTGTATGACATATACAGTGATTCTTATTAAATTTACTGAAGTTATTCAGTCAAATGAGTGAGTGAGTGATTTTCTCTTTGTCTTTTGTTGTTTGATGAACATTAATGACACAGACAGCAGCAGGTTTATTAGACTGCTGTCACTTTAACAGCTAATGCACAGATCCAATATACTGTATTGACACACCTCCAATTTTCCCCCCAACTGTTTACATTCACTTAAAACCTAACCGACTGTGTTTGCATGAATACTCGGCCAGATCTGCATTTTGACATGATGTGTGTGTATTTATTTGACCGTCCAAGCGTAATAAGCAGCTAAAGAGAACTCAATTCTGTACTCGCATGATGAGACAGCTTTGAAGGCCCCTGGTGAGGCAGGGAGACATTCTTTAATTTCTTGTTATCTTAATTTTATGTTGTTTATTTTTTTATCTTTCTTTTCATGTTACACATGGCTGTACTCGGAAAAATTTCCGAGTTCAAAATGTCGGAGTCCATGTCAAGTTCAAGTACAAATTTACTCGAGTGTGTGACAAGTCCGAGTTCGTTCATAATTGGCCTTGAGTCCGGAGTCGAGTCGGAGTCCCCAACTCTACATTTTAGCCATTTGCACTGCTTCTGTCCTCTCGTCAAATTCAATTTTGAACTTCGAATATTCGTTGAATTTAAGATCAAAATGCACGTGAATGCAAAAACTGTGCATTCAAATTTAAGATGTTTAGCAAGCACTAGCACTGATTTTAATTCGAACATACTGTTGAAAAAGTGACATGCAAGATATTAACAATGCATGCATACCATGTTTTTTGAAGAAGAAAAATCTAGAAAGCATAGTTCTAGTGTTGGAAATAATCCAGTCGTAGTCAATAATGTCGGGGATTGAGCCGCTTACGCTGCGTGAGGTGAAACTGAAAAGCAATAAACTCAAGCACTTTACTAGCAGGTTAATTAACTCACCCAAATACAAATTATACACATATGAGGTTAATCAGGCATACACACAGCATAAACACAATATTACAAGTTGCTTCTGCAAAAAAATGACTCGAACGCACAAGTGAACTTAAGTAAGGCGCTAGGTAGAATGGTAAGTCACATTCCGACACTAAAACACAGACAATGAATAACTAAAGTATAAAGAATTCACAATACTGTATTACAGTCCATTTTATTTATTGTTTGGCTTGTGTGGTTTTATTTTATTTATGTTTAATTTATTTAGGCTTTAAAAAAAAATTTGGACAATCCAATTCTAATGTCTGAATATTCTTAAGAATTAAAATTCATTGCTCTTTCAAAGGGTGCACTTGCATTATTATGCTGTTATATTATCATTATTTCAGTGGCATAAAATGGTCTTAAAATGACAATATATTGAAAAAAAGTAGTTATCATGACAGGCCTATCTCAATTTAGTAAGTGGAAGCCATAATGATAAAGGAAATTTGCAGGGATTAATGTGATTAGGACTGTTCATGCATCAGTATACTAGATTCCTATTTGATGTTTCTTTTAATGCTTGCCATTTTCTCGTATCATTGCCATTTTCTTCATATCATCAATTTGGTCTTTTTTATTTTATTATAATTTTAAAATCATCTCTTGTGGTGGTGGTGGTGGTCTCAGATGGTTCTGCTTAAGAAAGAGAACCGATAACCTCCGAGGTGTCGACTACATGCAAACGCCTGCATAATCTGAACGAGGAGCTGAGAAGCAGCTGTATAACCCGATTCTGAATACTCGTAACTTTCCCTGCGTAAATACTGATTTAATGTTTGACCTGAATCCCTGACTGCAAGAGTGTACATTAGTGTTTAGATATAAATTGAAAGTGCAGCGCAATCCTCGGTTAGATCTTAAGTCAAGAGAGTTACTCCATGCTTCAGCCGTTGTGGTGTGAAGTCAGATCCAGTCATTTCTGGATCCTCCGTGTGAAGGCGGTGGGTCCCCAGGGCACGTTCCCACACAGCGCTCTCCTGAAGGGCTGCTTTGGTGTTGTGGGATAAAAATAGTCAGCTGTAATTACTAGAAATGATTTTGCGGGGAGGCGGGTGTGTGTGTGCGTGTGTTTACCATGTGCTAATTTGTGGTCAGGGCATTGTGCCATTATACTGATTGCTGTTGCTTAATTTCTTCAAACTGTTGTGATTCTGGGTATTTCATTCATACTGTCACATCTACTTTAATAATACACAGTGTCCTTCAGTGGAATGGGACCACCATAGGATGATTCTCAACACAGCAGTAGCACTGTCATGGTGTGTGTAAAGCCACTTTTCCACTGCACGATACAGCTCGGCTCACTTTAATTTTCTGAGCTTGCTTTTCCACTGCAGTTTAGTGCCGCCTCAACGTGGGTGCCATCTTCGACTCACCTTTACGCAGGAATAATGTTGTATTATCGAAGCCCTGTACACATACACAGACAGGCTGTATTCCAAATGCTTTTCCTGTTCACTGAACATGGACCCTATTAAGGATGTAAAATAATGGCGTTCTAGGCCTTACGTAGTGCTCGATATGACTAAGTTATATTCAGCTGCGACAGGAGTGACTTCGATAAATGCCTGTTTGGAAATTGGTAACGAGCGAGATTTAAAAATCTAAGACAGAAACCTTTGTTGTAATTTTATCTGTAATGAGGTAAACGATGCATAATTTTCAATGAATAGAATATTACCATATGCAAAGTATGTATTAAATGACACATTTATTCAGGTTCAATGCAGAATGACTCGTTAAGGAGAATTCCCTATTCCCTCAGTGCGTGGCTCACATTTAGTATTGGCTCGGCTCGCTCGGAACCTCGACCAAGGTGGTACTACAAAAAGTACCAGGTACTATCCACAGTGGAAAACCCCGAAAAAGCAAGCAGAGTCGAGTCGAGCCATACCGTGCAGTGGAAAAGTGCCATTTGTGGCGCTGATATGAGTGTATGAGTGTATCAGGTACAGAAGTGGTTTTGGGATTTTTGAGGGTCGCAACACACAGCCCCATCAATGATTATTTTTCTCTAATAGCATGCCCTGTTGTGTTTTTATCAATTACTAAACATACTCCATTTCATTTGCCAAATCTTGCTCTAATATCGCTCTCTCTCTCTCTCTCTCTGCCTCTCTTTCTCTCTTTCTTTTTCTCAGATTACCGCAGTGTGTCGTGAAGCCGCACTTTTTGCCCTGCAGGAGGACATTAAAGCTGAACACATTACTGTCAGCCATTTTGAATCCGCCCTGACAGTCATAAAGCCTCGGGTGCCAGACTCGCTTCTTCGGTTATACACTGACTACCAGCGGCAGCATGGCTCTGGATCCTTCCACTGACACTGCTGTGTGTGAGTGTGTGCGTGTGTGCGTGCAAATGGACTGAGATCTGAATACAGAAGAGTCCAAACCAAATAACTCAAATGTTTATTGTACCTGGGTGATGATACGGTAACAATATTGTGATACGTTTATACTATGCCGACTCACAGTGTGTAAACACCAAAAGGATAAAGAATTGCAACATAAAAGTGGTCACATCACTCCACTCCTGCATTTCTGTTCTGTTCATTGCTCGCCTGCATAATCAGTACGTGAAATAAACGCGTAGGATCTGTGCTCTATTGTTGTGTGAATATTTGCTCAGAGGAGAAGTTCTCCAGCCTCAAATGAGTTACAGCTCCATAAAAGTTTTACTCCGTCACAAATCGGGAGTTTTACAGCCGTAGCGCGTTTCAGCTTTATTAATTTACTGCAGGCTTAATCCTAGGAGACGACCAAAGTGGCATGCAGGCATTTAGGCATGCTCTTAAAAAAATACTGCAGATTAAAATGAATAAATCACTTAAAGAACACCCTGTAGTGAGATCTTTAAATGATTTATTCCTTTTTATAATTACTCATTGTAATTAGTAGCTTATTATAAACCTGAGGTTGGTAGTTTACACTTAAGGGAATTGCATACTATATACATATAAATATGTAACTTTGCATATTATAAAATTCCCAAATTAAAATTTCAAGGGTCAATAAAGTCCATTCATCCATCCATCTGTCTAAAGCTATGATTCTAGTCTCTGCTCAATCTTTTGTTTGCCAGTGTGAACACTGGATGCAATTTGAGAGTTAATAACAGCTTGAGAAATCGTTGACACCTCGTCATTTCATGTGGATTGGATCTGGATTGTAGCCTGATACGAATTTAACCATGCGCATTTACATTTGCCTTTAAATGTGTCTCTTGTTGATTCTGACTGCTGCATCATGTCTAATTAGCGAATCAGTTTATAACATGATCACATTTTTATGCCATTTCTCATTTCCAGTCATTTAATGTGGTGCCTTTTTGAAATTTCTTTAAAGGCACTAACCTCTTCAATTTATTAGAATATGTTTACAGTGGATTTTTGATTTTCCTGTGCACCTTGGAAAGATAGATGATTGTTCTTGTCCCCTAAAAATGCCTCTCATGAGAGCCCTTCAGACCCCATAAATATAAATTTGTTTTATGAACACATGCCAACTAATCAAATATTATTAGTAACAAAAGTTGGGCTATTTATTTGGAGCAATCGAGCATTTTATTCCTGAACTTTCCACTGACCAAACACATCGTCATTAGATTCCAATTGACATTTATACACCTACTAGTTTTGGGAGTTACCAATGTTTGGATCAAACCCATTCAATTCAAGTGAATGGACAAATCACCTAATAACTACAAGAAGTCACTAATAAATATAATACTTTTGAATTTTAGTGGGTTGTATTTTCCACCATGTAACAACCCCCTGGCTTTGCTTCACAGGTCCCTGGAAGTCCTTGGACACCACATTGAGATCCCTAATTTTCCTGTTGTTTAAACAATTGGATTTAAATCAGTGTTAGATGTGAACTTGGTGAATTTAAAATTTAGTTGATAAAAGAGGCATGTTGACACAGTGGGTAATGTTGCAGCCTCATAGCTTCAGGGTCTATGGGTCGATTCTGAGCATGGGTTACTGATTGTGTGAAGTTTTCTCTGCATGTTATCCCAGTGTCTAAGATAAATTGCCCTTAAGTGTGAGTGAGTGTGACTGAAAAAAACCCCAATAGAAACCATCACAGAAATTCTAGTGGTTCCACTACAAATACCTTTACAAACCATCAGCTATTAACCAGGAAAACCATTACCAAATGGTTTCCATTACGTAGCAGGGCATATTAAGGACGTAGGTCCTTAATGATATCCACTAGACATAACATGCCACCAATAGAAGGCAACAAATTACCCACAAGGACCATTACAGTTTCCATTCAAATCGATACAATTCCCATTATAACCATTAAAACCATTACAAATTCTATGAGGGTTTCTATTGGCTTTTTTTCAGCAGGGGTCCCATTCAGGTATACTCCTGCTTTTTTTTTCTGGCGAGGCTCCAGAAGCACTGCAATGGTGACCAGGATACAGCAGATACTGAAGATGAATGAAAAATGCAGATAAGCTACATTCAGGTACAATTCTTATATTCAAGATGGTTGAAATGACTAGGTGTAAACTGGGTCTTAGTAAATTCTAGACCATATTCAGTTTTGGGTGCAGCCATGGAGTACAGGAAAGCAATTAGAAACGGGATACTTTATTAATTTTCATTTCTTAATTGTTTGAAAACCTATTATATCCGTTTTTAACACTGTTTACATCTGGTATATCACCCTCTCAGGATTTGAAATGACCGTTACATTCTTGTTAGAGCGCGAGATCACTGCTGAGGTAAAAACGTTATTTTTGTTCGTTCATTTTTTTGTTGTTTGTTTGTTTTTTAGAAAAACCTTAATACACTTAATCCCTCTGACAAAGCTCTGTGTTTAATGCACCACAGTTACTGAAGGGAAAGTTAAAACTGCCGCTTGGGAGCCGCCATTTCCAGCTGAATGGGGAATAAATTGACTTTGTATTGAACCCCCCTCCTTGTTTTTTGCTCTCCTGCCTGGATCCGGAAGTGGCGCATCCGCCGATCTCCCCGCGCGCGGCCCAGAAAAGAGAGGGGGGTGGGGGAGGGGCGTTCTGTACACACACACACACACACACACACACACACTTTTTAAGGCCGCGCGGGACTGCTTCTGTTTTTAACTCATGCAGCTCCAGAGAAGGACACCAGCCATGTGTACATCCCATAATATTTACTTAAATTTCGATTGTTCTTTTTTTCCTGAACTCTAGAAATTGTGTTGCTATATTTTCGTTTGACCATTCTTGTAATAATGCAAGTGATTTCGTATTTACATTTTATCATCATGCTTCTAACACCAAAAAAGTGTTTAAAATAAATTCAAACACAGTAAGTTGCAGTGTGAATCTGTATGATGCAAAAATCCCAATCATTGAAACAATGAATGAATTCATTCACAAGTCTGCAACCAATAATAAATAATAAATCCAAAATAAATAAAATGAGCAGTATTTGGTGCTCAATGAAGCAGCAAACTGAAAAGTTATTAACATTGGTGATTAAGACTAAAATGGTGCATTTTTTTCCCCTGTTCTGCAACATTCATAAAACATTTGGAAGCTGTTTCTCTAGAAAACACATTTAGTTGGAAGATATAAATTGTAGTTTAATGTCCAGACTCTTTCACTACAGTTTATATTGCATTTATGCCTATGGAGTTTATAATAAATACAGTCATTTTGTTTGCATTGGAAATATCTTTTACCTTGTTTTTTCCCCCCTTATTAAATCAATTTTCTTTACTGTTGCATGAATTTGTTTGTACTGTTAAAATCCCAAACACTTTATTTTATTGAAATAAGTGAATTCCTGATTAAAAAGGCAGCAGGTCAGTCAACATGTCTGGTACTTTAAAGCAGCTATTGAGCCGACTATAATAGACACAAATGTCTGTTAAATAACAACAACAAACGATCCAGATCCCCAACGTGTCTGGACCAGTGATGAACCCAAAGCTATTGAGAGGACAATAATAATCATCATAGGGGTCAATCAACTCGTCTCCCATTCAGGCAGAACGGAAACAACCAGACTTTATTGCGCCTTTAAAACCAGGTCCACTTTAAACCATGCGCTTTTAAGGTCGCGTATGAATTGTAGGTTATCCTTGAAGAGTCGGAAACTGTCCCAAACGTGGTCTTTTTTTTTTAAACTCGACGTTCCACCTTAAACCCTTCGCACCACATTCTCTCTCCCTCTTTCGCTCGCTCTCTCAACAGCGCGCGCCCTGCCCCTCCCCATCCGGCCAATGAATGAGGAGCGGATGCGGCGTGTCCGCTCTGATTGGCCAATCAGATCCCTCGGCTGGTTCTGTTGGGGCCCCAACGGTAAAGCTCTCATTCATCTCGGTGAGCCTCTGAAGACAGAGAGAAAGAGAGAGCGCGAGCGAGAGGCACAGACACGACTCGCTTTTCCAACGGCTTTTTTTTTTTTGCTGCGCGGAGAAAAAAAAAGGAAAACAACTAGCAACAACTTATTTTGAGCCAAAAAAATAAATAAATAAAACGAGTGGGACTTAAACTATTTTCATACACGGATATTACTGGCGAGGTTTAAACCCAACACGATTGGTGTGTGAGGAGGAATTTTGTGTTAATGTTTTTAACCCGAATGGTTTCGTCGCTGAAGTCGGGACAAAAACGGGGCGCTTTTTTCCCTTCAGCTTGGCGTTACTGGGCGCGCAGCCTCACGCGTGGATTTTAATCTTGTATTTTTTTAAGGAGCGAATTTAGACCACACGGAATAGCCAGAGCGGTTCTGCACCGCTGTGTATGGATATTAACTACCAGGTTGATGAGCCGTAAACGCTGTTTTGAGACCGCTTTTGGAAGTGCAACATCGGCTGATGGAGCTAACGTTATGGAGGATCGCGTATAGGTGCGTATGCAGAAAACCTCCACTCACCGTTCACGTTTTGATGTGTGATGTGTGATGTGTGCTGCCCTGGGAGAGCACGCGCGTGCAACTTCTCTGCGTTGAAATGTGATCTTGTTGTTGTATATCTGCATTAGATCGGGCGGTTGGTTATTAAAGAGTCTGTCTCGTGCACAGCGCATCGATTCGCGCGAGCTGTAAAGCGTCAAAGGTGCGCAGTTTGTGCTGAAAATGGAAAAAAGCCGTGTTTATGTAGCGCTCTTATTTCCTTTGCGAAGCAGAAGCCCGTGCGTGTGAGTGTAAAGCCACTCCGCTCCCAAACACCCCCTCCCCTCCCCCCTTCCCCCAGCGGGCTGCCTTTCATTCATAAGTTTTTACCCCCCTCCGCCACTTCCACCTCTCTCTCTCTCTCTCTCTCTCTCTCTCTCTCTCTCTTTCTCTTTACCCCCTGCTTACACCCCTCTTCCTCCACTTCCCCCCATTTCCGTCCGTTTTATCATCCTTCCACCTCTTTTAACCCCCCCCACACGCGCATACCGTCCTCTTTACCCCACTTCAACTGTTTGTCCTTTTTACCCCTTTTATCCCTCTTCCATCACTTCCATCTCATTTTTACCCCTTCTTCTTTTTCTTTCTTTCTATAATTCTAGCCCAGCCTTTACCCCCTTCGTCCAACCCCTTTTAAAAAAAATTCCACTACTTCCCATTCTTCTCTAATATATTTGACCTCTTTTTTTCCTTTTGCACCAAATTTCTTTAACCACCTGATGTATATTGCACACTTTTTACCACCTGTTTATGCCTCATGACCCCCTTTCTGTCCTTCCCAAGTCTTTCCACTCATCCTGGACCCCAGGGTTTGTTTTTTTTCTGTCTTGTTTTTTTTCCTCCCAGGGGCTTGGACATTTCTCTGTCCTGCAACATACCATCTCCAAAACCCCATCACGAGTAACACAGCCACTAAAACAAAAGTTTATAGATAACCTATTAGCCTCGGTTTTATTCCTCCTCCCTTCCTTTCCTGACCCAGCTAAGGAAAACAGGAAGGAAAAGGTATGGGAAATGTGAAAAATCCGGAATATTTGAGGGGTTTCCCTTTGCATTATGTGCAACAAACAACTTTTTTCCTCTGTCATATCTTAAAGCTCGGGTTCATGTCGGTGCGTCAACGTCCCAGGCCGTAAACTTTTCTCTGCATTGTTGCTGATCTGCATGTCAATGTTGGCCAGCCATACACATGCAGATCGGGGGGGACGGGGAGAGTTATTGAGCTCTGTCCAACATCTCGTTAATAGTCAACCCAGTCCGATGGCCCCAAAGAGCCCAAGTGTGTCGGATTGGATGTTTCAGAACAGTTTAAAGCAAACTTTTTTTAAAGCAGCAGCTTTTGCTAGAGGAATCGGATTTGTGAACGTGTGAGGGTTTTAAGGACATGTCTCTATCTCGGACACACACAGTCTCTCTCTCGGTCTCTTAACCAGCTGCTTTATGAGACTGGAAAACCAATTCACACGTTCATGTATTTGAATACAGCTTGAATACAGCCCTCATTTGTCTCTTACCAGCCCTCGCTTTTTTTTTTATAGCCCTGGTTGTAAAAGGTTACTTCCTCTCGGCTCAGGCCAATAAAAAGCTGCATGTAGGAGCGGGCAGTCCAGCCAAATGATATGACTATCATTTGATAAAATTGCAGATCGCTGTAATATGCTAAGATTATTGCAGCTCAACTCACTTTGTCCTGTGTTCAGATCGTTACAGTGACATGCAGCTGATTGGAATCAACTTCCTTTTTTTCATAATATTGTTTTTGTTTTCTAACAAGAATTTCTAGAATGGTTGTCTAACTCATTCCGATTGTTTGTCTGCTCGTTCTGATTGTTTGTCTTGAACTGCTCGCAAGAGCAATTCGATTTCGGTTAAAAATAAAACAAATCGCAAGACATTTTATGATGGAAGATTTGTTAGTATGAAACAATTTTGTGGTGTATTTTCAATCTCATGATCTCGATACTGAAAGGTCATATCCTCCATCCCAGTGGTTTGTATTGCCTTAGGCTTGATGTACTTTTTCTTTTTGTCTCTCTCTCTCTGTCTGTCTGACAGGTTCTCCAATGTTCCCGGACTGCACCGCTTCACAGGAAGTCGTTGATTCGGTCAGATGGATCGCGGAGGCCACGTGGGCGCCGTTCTCTCTCTGGATCAGATTCGCTCCATACGTTCCAAGAACGAGTACACAGAAGGCCCCGTGACGTCAACGGCGTCATCGCCGTCGTCTGCAACGTCGACGCGGCAACCATCGTCGCCGTCGTGGCGCCCATCGCCACCTCCCCGGACGTTGAAGCACGAGAGGACTCACGAGGTCATCGTGGTCAACGTCAACAACAACAATTACGGAAACGGCAGCACCGGCGGCGGCTTCTCTCCTTCCTCAGGAAGCTCGCCACCTTTTCGCCATGTGGTTAGGACGCAGCCCAAATCTCAGACGGCGCCCTTGCGTCCTCTGTTCCCTCCCTCAGACACTCTGTTGATGTCGAAGCAGGCGAAATCGAAGGGCGAGTCGTTGTTGTCGTCGTCTTCGTCGTCCTCGTCATCCTCGTCGCACCAACTGATCTGCGAGAGCTGCGGAAAGTGTAAATGCATGGAGTGCACTTCGCCGCGACCCCTTCCTTCGCGGATGGTGTGCGATGGCCAGTGCGTGTGCTCGGCCGAGAGCGTGCTGGAGCACAGCACGTGCATGTGCCTCGTCAAGGGCCTTTTCTACCACTGCTCAAGTGAGGGTGGAGACGATGCTGGCGACTCGTGCGCTGACCGACCGTGCTCACTGTCGCGCCCCCGCTGCCCGGCACGCTTCCTCTGCATGGCCCTCATGGCACCCGTCTTCCCTTGCCTGCTCTGCTACCCTCCCTGCAAAGGGTGCCTAAAAGTGTGCCAGGTCTGCCACGACCGCCTGCACCGACCCGGCTGTCGCTGCAAGAACTCAAACGCCGTCTACTGCTGGAGGGACGGGCAGGGACACGCACTCACACCAGGCAAACCAACCTGAGCGGGACCAGACACACGAACGAGACACTAACAAACCCGGAGCCGAAAACACAGGCACTAACACACACAGGATTTAAGGACTTCTTATTTTTTGGCCCTATTCGGCTTCCATACTCAAGCTAAAACACGCAGAGCTGAATATGTGCTAATACACACAGCAGGGAGTCCAAATCCACGCTAATAAACACACTGAGGTCTGTCAGGCATGTGCCGGTAATTAGTTATGCAACGTTAAGTAATTCAATATTGTTATTGTGGATGCTTTGAAATATCATCAGTGCCACTGTGGTGTGAGGGACAGCTGTGTCCTCATCTTTTCCAGCATGGGCAATCCATTAATTCTCCTGTGTGCATTGCGTTAATATCAAAAACTGTGCTAAAATGTCATCGTATTGCAACGGCACATGCCTAAAAAGCGCTAACATACAGTGCGGGATGCAGAGTCCCAGGACACACAACACCGATCCGGGAGGAAGAGGGCGGACAACGATATCCTGAGTATGCTCTAAATAAGCCCCGCCTGTTTCTCACCGATCTGCTGCTAGGAGGATGGAGAATGGAAAAAAACGCAAAACCACTCGTTTATTATCTGCCACTTGGCAGGTGTTTTTTTTTGTTTGTTTGTTTGTTTTTTTGTTTGTTTGTTTTAAATAATAAACAAAACCAGTGTTTGCCTTAAACTGACTGCGGGTCTGCTCAGCTACTTGATAAAGAGACAAGGTGGAAAAAGGAAAAAAACAGACAGAAGAAGAAAATTTTTAAGAGACAAACCGAACCGAATCTGTGAAGGACTGTCCGGCCAGCCCATAATACTGTAGCTGTTCCCAGATCGCCGTAGCAACCTGGTATTGTTCCCACACAGAGGGCTTCCCGTGCCTTCCCGCGGGTCTTCTCCGTGGAAACGACCCCACCGTCTGGTAGTGTTTCCGGACAGGCAGACGGGCGGACGTTCAAACACACACACACACACACAGACACACACTCCGTGGCATTCTGACATTCTGGTTTTCTTTGTTGTTTTTTGTTTTTATTGTTTTGTTTTCTCTCCCCTTTTCTCATATTTTTGTAAAAAAAAAATTGTATGTTCAAATCCATCAGAGGAATCCTGGCTATTTTTTAAAAAGTTACAAAAAAGAAAATGTGTGTTTTTTTTAAAAAAAAAAAAAACATTTGTTTTTGTCATTGTAAAAAAAAATATTTATTAAGTGAAGCTCTATTATTTTATGATATTTATTGCGAAACAAAGACAGTCTTAGATTTACTCATGTCTGAATATAACAGAAATATCAATACTGAGAAATTAAAGGGTGACACAAACGTTATGTTAACTTTACTGCAGAAATATATGAATTAACTAATAACACATCGCCTCCTGTCTTTATTTATATTTGAGTATCTCTCTTTCTCACTGCACATGCACATGTTGTCTTCCTCAAAACTTAATCAAAAAGTCATGAAAACTATATCAACACAACTTCTCTCTTTCTCTCTCTCTCTCACACACACACATACACACTCACTGTTTATTCTCTATCCATCCATCGCGCAAAATGTCCCAGTGTTTCCATTTCTCTTCTGTCACTTATTCTTTCTCTTTCTGTCTTAGTCTCACTTCTTTGTTTCTTATGTGTCTGTGTTTCTCTCTTAGTTTCCTTTCCTTTCTTTCATTATTTCTGTCTTTCCATTTATCTATTTGTTGGTTTTATATCCTGCTGGTGTCCCAAACATAGGAGTATCTCACAAGTATTTAGACATTGTGCCGGTCCTCAAAAAACTGCAGCTTTTAGTTAAAACACTACAAGAGCCACAGAGGTTTCCATTCAGCTACTGTGGTTAAGCTTAAGCATAGATTTAAGTTTAGGTCCTCACAAAGATAGAAAGACAAAACGTGTGTGGGTGTGTTAGATTGTGTCCACCTTGAGGCCACCTGTGCGACGATCATAAAGTGTGTGTTATCACTGCTTGCTTTTATTGCTCAGTTCCTGCTGCTCCAGCCTCTGACCCGGAGTTTGTCTCTCCCTCTCTACAGAAGAACCTAGCTGAAGTTGTGTTTGGCACGGCTTCGTAACTCCTTATGAATCAATGCTGATTAAAAAAAAAAGTTGAGTTTACAGTGTTAATCTAGCTTGATTGACACCTTTTCTATTGAATATAACCTTGAGGTATTAAATAGTTTTGCGTGTGGAGTTTTTAACCAACACAACACCTCAGACAAGATAATTAGATAAGCAGAAATTCACCTCAGTTTCTTATTCACAAAAAAAACTTTAAAAAGAACCCATCAAACAACTACGTAACGTGTTTACCTCAGACAAGACAGCTAATCTGCCTTATGCACACAGAATAAATAAAGACAGAAATTCGCCTGAGTTTCTTAAAATAAAAAAAAAGTCCAAAAAAATCAACAAATAACTGCATAAGTGTTTACATTAATGCTAACACTCTAACACTGCACTATAGAAGTCTAAGCTAACGCTAACAGTGTCCTGTGGACATTTCGGCTAATGGTAACTCAAATCCTTAAAACTCTTGAAATCTAGCTTACCTCAACTATATATATGCCATAGGTTTATGCTAATGCTAACACCTTGCTCCTTTTTTTTTTTTTGCTGGTGTTTGTGATAATGCTAATACTCTACAGTATGTGAATGCCAACTTGTTAGCACTAGCACTTGGCAGGAAAGTGACAAGTAATAATTTTTGAGGATTAATTATAGTGTTAATGTCTCCTAAAAATGCAGCAACTTTTTAAAATATACATTTATAAACAGTTTAAAGCCCAATTAAATTGATCAAATGTCGAGCGGCCATTTTGTGCCTGTGAGAAATCTGTGTTTTACAAGAAGATTGTTTCAGTGGCTTAGACAACAGCAGCGAGACGACTCTCTCCCAAATGGAGCTGTGTGTGTGTGTGTGTGTGTGTGTGTTTTCTCTCCCCGCAGGAATGCACCTTTTGTCGCACTAAAAGCCTTTTGTGTGGATTTGTGGCCCATTTCCTGTCAGAGCTGTGAAGAGCCATTTGGCTTTCACACACACACACACACACACACAGATTTAAACTCTTCAAACACCCCATACACACACTCACAGTTTTGAGTACACATCATTCACATGTGATTTTAGATACACAAACACAGCTAAATACTTTACAGATACGTCACACACACACACACACACACACACACACACACACACACACACACAAATAGCGCATACATCTAATACACACTAATACAGTTTTACACAGAGTTGTAAACTCAAAGCATACACACATTCTACAAAGCAGGCGCTTACACGTTTTAAAGTATGTACATACACACATGCAGTGTTCATAAATTCCTCAGTTGATCCAGTCAGTGTGTGTCAAAAATCCCCAGTGTGTGTGTGTGTTTTTTTTTTACTTTGTGTCTCACGCCCACACACTCTCTGCGAGCGGAAAGAGAACTTGACTCCATTTCCTCAAGGTGCTATTTACAGCTCTGACCTCCACACACACACACACACACACACACACACACACACTCTCTCTCTGGCTGCTGCGTGCACCGGCACGCTCGGAAACAGGGTGAGTCATATAGGAAGCCACACACACACACACATACATACATACACACACACACGCACAAGCTCTCTCTTGCTGGCTAACCTGTCTGAACTCAAAGAACACACACACACACATTCTCTTAGTTCAGAATTTAAACTCAGCTTGGATATCCAAACCTTACACAATTAATTCTTCCCATTAAGTGTGTGTGTGTGTGTGTGTGTGTGTGTGTGTGTGTGTGTGTCTGTGTGTGTGTAGCATAAAAGAGTGAAACATTCGAATGATACTGATCACAGTGTCTTTAATATTATATAATCATTTTAGATTTCTGTGTGTTTGCTAGCAGTGTAGCTATTTTCATGAGAAGGCTATGAGTTCAAATCGCAGGACATGTTATATGTGTTACATTTAATTTGTATATTAATATTACATTTCAATTCAATAACATTTTTTGAACAATTTGTGACTGTAAGGAATGTGTTTTACAAGCTTTGTTTGTTTGTTTGTTTGTTATGTTTGGTTAGCTAGTGCGTGGTTTGACTTATTTATTTTACTTGTTTATTTCAATTCCTTATTTATTCATTCATTATTTTTTTTTAGTTATTTAGTTAGTTAGTTCTAATTTTAACAGTTAAGTATCCTAAGACAGAAATTTTCATTTAAAGTGATGCGCAGATCATAATACAATGTAATATATGGATAATGTGCAAGTGCTTCACATACAGGAAAAAAAATCAACAAATTAGAAAACAAATGATCACTGAAAACATGATTTAAGAGCTACATAAGAACCGATTTATAGCAAACATAAAATCAGCTAGCCAAAAGCTGGAGTGAAAAATCTTAAGGTTGGTTTTAAAAAGAGATTTGTTTTGAGGGTCCAGTAACTCGGTGATCGGAAGGTTGTGAGTTCGAATTCGACATCTTCCTAAAACCCACTGAGCAAAACTGTTGACCTTCAGCTGTCTGAACTGTTGCGTCTCTCAGTTGTAAGCGCTTTGGACAAATCCATCTGCCAAATGTAAACGTAAAGAATGTTAAATGTTAAAGCACTGTGTTGTTCTCTTTCCTGTGTGTTCGTTTAGGAGCTGAATCTTTCATCCGTTGAGTCATTCGTTGAGTTCCTTTGTGTCGTTGATCCGAGGACTAAACGGTTTAGGACAAACAGGAAGTGAATGTGGAGGAGGTTCTCTTGGTTCTCATTTGTAGCTGTAACTTAGACGCTTGTTCAAGACTGCAGGAGTGTGTTGCCCTCTTTTCTTGTGTGTTTGGTGAAACGTTGAATCGGTTGGCCGTTGAGTCGTGTGTTGGGCTGCTTTGTGTTGGTTTTGGTCGCTGGAACATTTGCTGCTTGGCATACAAAGCAAGGCCATGTGAGAGGCATTCACAGTTCACTTAGATTCACTGGGTTTCTCTCGCACACTCTCTCTCTCACTCTCTCTCTCTCTCTCTCTCTCTCTCTCATTGAATGAGTTCATCCTGAATGGGCCTTGGCTTCCGTCTTTGCCGTGTGTGTGTGTGTGTGTGTGTGTGTGTGTGTGTGTGTGTGTCTGTGTGTGTGTTCTTCTCATTGATTCAGTGATTCCTTTCATCAGTATGCCTTGATTGATTGCAGCCTCTTCTGCGATCTATACAGGAAGTATTTCACAGCCCTACACACACACAAAAGGAAAGATGACTGATGTGGCCTTCAGATAACATCTCGTCAAATTCAGTCAGCGAGAAATGTGCAGTGTGTGTGTGTGGCAGACAGAGAGGGAGAGAGAGAGCGAGACAGAGACAGAGACAAAGAGAACAAAGGCATTTCTTTGGTGTTATCATGGGGCAACACCATTTTAAACAGTGCCCCCCTACCCCTCCCCGGGGCTATTAACCCCAACAAGAGCCACTTCCTGCGCTATTTATACTTAAAGGCCTTGGGGGGGGTCACCATATTTGATCATTTTAACCAAATGTCCAAAGCAGCATCTTGTTCAATATGCGTTTGGAATCAGCCACTTTGAGGTCAGGTTTGTCAGTAGAAAAATATTCAGCAGCTAAGCAGCAAACGTTGATATGCTGCAGTGACAGTATATCACTATAACAGCATCTAAGTTTACTTGGTTATCTCAGTTTACTTCCTTAACCCCCCCCCGCCCCTCTCCCTCTCCCTCTATCTCTCTCTTTCTCTCTTGCTCTCTATCTATATCTCTTTCTCTTTTAAATGCCTGGAAGTTGTCTTTTATTGCCCAGTTGTTCGGAAGTGACCTAGTGCCCTCGATTAGATAGGGCCGAGTCCTATCGGCCTCTGTCAGTTGCAACTGTCTGCCTCTCTCTCTCTCTCTCTCTCTCTCTCACTCTGTTTTTCCCTCTCTCTCTTTCCCTCTCTCAGCATGGTTGCTTCTGTGTGCGTGTAGGGAGGATAACAATGGAGGCTATAGTGTGTCCTGCTTTCTGGTCAAGGGGGGCTGAAAGAGAAAGGGGAAGGGAAGTGACAAAGAGAGAGGGAGAGAAAAAAAGAAAAAAGGGAGGCCAAAGATAGCATGAAACCCGAAATACGATATTCGTAGTGCACTTTGGAGTGAAAGTGATGTAGCTGTGTTTGATATGAATGAGTGTGATTAAATCTGTGTTACTGGGTGTTAGACTGCGGTAATGTTTACGTATGTGTGAGCTGCAGTATATATGTGTGTTAAAATTTATAGCAGCATGTGTTAGTGAGTACAGGTGCAGCTCAAAAAATTAGAATATCGTGGAAAAGTTCGTTTTTTTCCGTAATTTAATTCAAAAAGTGAAACTTTCATATATTCTAGATCCATTACACATAAAGTGGAATATTTCAAGCCTTTTTTTGTTTTAATCTTGATGATTATGGCTTACAGCTCATGGAAATCAAAATCCAGTATCTCAAAATATTAGAATAAAGAATTTATAATACTGAGACTGATATATAGATGGATCGTGGCATGATGATCTTAAAAAAATGTCCAAATGATCTTAAAACCTGAAACAAAACTATCAGCTGTCGGAAATCTCAGTGTTAGATCACAGTATTGATGATTCCACTAATCCTCTACAAGCCCTTTTCATCTCATTGTGTGAGATTTCGCTCATCCACATACCCCCCCACCCCAACCCACACCAAACCCAACAGGTGAGTCTTTCAGATGCTTGATAACATCCTGCTATTGGCTCTTTATTGATTTGAGCTGTTGCCTTTCAATAGCCCTCTTCTTTTAAAGAGCCCTAAAGCTAATCACAGCCATTGCTCATTACGACCCCATAGACCTTAGGGGGAGTGTGTGTATGTGTGTGTGTGTGTTTTGGGTTTTGGGGAGGGGTGAGGGGGCTTAATTTCCTGACGGATCAAACACCTCTACGGGTGGTTAATTTATTGCCCTGTTCATTCCAGCAATGCTGATTCTGCATTAAATGGCATAACAGGAGGCTGTGATCGGTTTACACTCCTGTAAGAACTCCAGAATGCTGATTAGCTTTAGGTTCTAGAACTCAAATGAAAGAGTTTAAAGTTCTAGAACTCAAGTCATGACTGATGTAATAGGCAGCTCTTACTGCGTATAGACTCCTGTAAGAGTTCTGGAACGCTGAATAGTTTCAGCTTTTAGAACTCATGCCTCCCTAAGATAGACTTTTTTTTTTATACCCAGTCATGTTACTGACCTGTTGCCAATTAACCAAATTAGTTGCAAAATGTTCCTCCAGCTGTTTCTTTTTAGTAACACTTACTTTTCCAGCCTTTTGTTACTGCCCGTCCCAACTTTTTTGAGACGTGTTGCAGCCATCAAATTCAAAATGACCTTATGTTTTTCCTTAAAATGGTAAATTTCCTCAGTTTAATCCATTTGAAATGTTTTCTATGTTCTATTGTGAATAACATATGGGTTTATGAGATTTGCAAATCATTGCATTCTGTTTTTATTTACATTTAACACAGCGTCCCAACTTTTTTGGAATTGGGGTTGTATAGTATTTGTGATGTGATCTATAAAGTGAAGAGTGTGAGGTCTGGGACATGTCCACAATGGATGGGTAATGGTGTTTATGTGGCCTATAGAGTGAGTAGGAGTGTGCAGATTGGGACATGTCCACTATGAACTAGTGTCTATGTGGCATATACAGTAAATAAGATGTGTGGTTTGGGACACAGCCATAGCAACCTAATTATGGTCTTTTGTGTGGCCTATATAGTGGAAAGGTTGTATTTTTTGGGACATGTCCACACTGGTGTCTATGTAGCAGATACAGTAAATCAGATGTGTGGTTTGAGACATGTCCAATGTGGAATAATAATTGTGATGCATTTCTGATGTAGCCTGTAGAGTGTGTGTGTGTGTGTGTGTATGTGTGTGTGTGTGTGTGTGTGTGTTTGGAATGTGGCCACAATGAATTTATGATGTTGAGATGTTTGTGATGGTGTTCAAATCTGTTACTGCTGATATCATTCATTGTGTTCCTTACATTAGTGTGCTACATATTGCACATGATAGGGTGACAGAGACACTGAATAGCCACCCTTTTTGGCTACTTAGTGCATGCCAGAGCTGACAGGAAGTTAAGGGTAGTTTCTGTCAGGCTGTAGAATGTGTGCTATCTAGAGGGGGGGGGGACATTAACATTTTCTGTATTCTTTCGAACAGACGTTCTGTGAAGCAAGGATTTATGTGGCCGACTAACGACAGGACCCCGAGGAGCAGAGCACTGCAATCAGAACCCAGCTTGAATGGTTTTTTCATCCTGCTCTGCGTGCACACACACACACACACATACACACACACACACACAGTCCCTATACCTCCAAAATCACAGACGGAACCACATCGGGAATATTTAGGGCCCTCTATGCTTTGCAGTGGAGTAGATGCCAGGGAGCAGACACACACACACACTCGCACACACTTTGAGTCGAATTTCAGTTTGGCTGCTGAGCACGCCATCCACGCTTCAGTGGAGCTGAATGGAAAAGTCCGGAGAGCAGGAAGTTTTTGATTAGCGGTTTGCCTGGAGAGAGAGAGAGAGAGAGAGAGAGAGAGAGAGTCTAAAGTCCTCGGTTGGATCCCCGCCCACTCTCCTTCTGCAGAACGTATTTAAATTTTGCCTGTCCAAATGAAATGGACGTGCCGCAGTCGTCCAAACCTTTTTTTTTTCTCTCTCTTCTTAACCACATCCAGCTCAGCAGGGAAAAACATTGAGCACACACGGATCAAATGTCTTTAAATTGGACTACTGATCTCCACTCAACTCATATAAATCATGTTATTTAAGGGAACAGTTTAACCAGAAATGTAACATACACAATTTCCCTCTTAGACTAGATGCAGTTGAAAAGCCAAGACATGATTGGTGTCTGAAGTTAGCTTCTTCCAAAGAGACTAATGTCGCTAACAAGTAAACTTACCTCAAATCACATTGTCAAGTTGTTCAACATGTCAAGCAGACGTTCTTATATGGACATGTGGTGCGACGTTTCTTCAGTTCCCTGCTCACTTTAAGTTTAATTCCTATCTACAGCTAGCCTTCTAATTACACTCTGACGTGCAAAAATGGAAGAAAATCTTATAACTTTTTTTCTAATCCTGTGATACACAGCCTCTCATTACATGTTTATCAGTCCATACTTGAATTACACTTGAAATTGCAATTGCATTAAATTTTCCAAATGATGTTTGTTGGTAAACGAGACCTTTTAGCTGTATTTATGTTCGACGCACGTATATTGAAGAGGTCTTTGGCTGAATGCGTGTCGTGATGACGTCACATGACTTGACCCAAAACTGCGGAAAATCTGTGGTAATTTTGAAACATTGCAAGCTCCTCCGAATATTGCAGAGTTCATTTCTGTGATCGAAAAATCCTGGAGGAACTGGTATATAGATAAAAATATAGCTCGGAAGGAAGTAGCAGAGATCGCTCGTGTGTCTGGTGAGTGTACGAAGCTAGTACAGATAGCTTGCTTTGCTGATCTCTCTGATTAGCTCATCATTATATACAAACTAGTTGTGATAAACTAGTTCGCTTTAAAAGCATTTTGATTTGGATTTCTACTACCATTTCTCATCAAAACTAAAATAATAATAATAAGTCACTCACTACACACCAATAAGAGACAAATTAAAGGCAAGACTAAAATTAAATGACTTGACACTTACTAGTGTGAATGTAAGCGGCATTCGTAGCTCCAGTGCAAAACAAATGAGCAAACTTTGCTAAGAAACAAACAAAATATTTTTACCTACAAAAATTTGGAACATCTTGTATAGCTTTAAATAACACGCTGTAATAGCATGACTACTCTACTATGTGCTAATTTAAGCAGAATAGACTGATCTTCCAGTAGCAAATAGTTTTTGCTCTCTAATCCCTTTAAATGTGGAGTGTCACAATATGTATTAGCTAAATGTGTATTCCACGCTGATCAAACACGTGATTCAAATCCCTATCATTAGATATAAGCTCTTTTGTTGTTGTTATTTTTTTGGGGGGGTGGGGGGATTGGCCATTAACTGTGACAAGTCTTTACCTTACTTATCCCAATGAACCTGATAATATATACTGTATACCTTTTCCAGAAACTTTACCTCAAATTACCTAAAATGTTATCCCATACTTGTTTAAGGCTAATGTAGCTAATATATAAGGAAATGTATTGCCATTTGTCTAGCTTAGTCCTAACTGCATGTCTTAATCATAACAAACACACCTCAAGACATAATTTGTCTCAGGAACTCATAAAGAGTTTAATAGTTTCAGAAAACTAGAGAATAATCATTAGTATACTACAGTTCTCCCACTGAGAAAGAAAACGATTCAGATCCAAAATGGCTGCCATTCCTGCTACATCCTTTTGTTTGTAACCCTTAATAAACATAAAATAAATAAAAAATAAAAAGTTAGCTGATTATGGCAGGATTTTGTCTTAAATGAGGAAAATAACAGGGTCGAGCATTTCTTTTAGCATAGAATTAGCTAATGCAACCCCAATTTCAAAAAAGTTGGGACGCTGTGTAAAATGTAAATAAAAACAAAATGCAATCATGTGCAAATCTCATAAACCCATATGTTATTCACAGTAGAACATAGAAAAATTATCAAATGTTTAAACTGAGGAAATGTACCATTTTAAGGGAAATTTCTTCAATTTGATAGCCGCAACATGTCTCAAAAAAGTTGGTACGGGCGGCAACAAAAGGCTGGAAAAGTAAGTGTTACTAAAAAGAAACAGCTGGAGGAACATTTTGCAACTAATTCGGTTAATTGGCAACAGGTCAGTAACATGATTGGCTCTAAGATATTCTTTTTATACCCAATCATGTTACTGACCTGTTGCTAATTAACCTTATTAGTTGTTTCTTTTTAGTAACACTTACTTTTCCAGCCTTTTGTTGCCCCTGTCCCAACTTTTTTGAGACTTGTTGCTGCCATCAAATTCACAATTACCTTATTTTTCCCTTAAAATGGTACATTTACTCAGTTTAAACATTTGATATGTTTTCCATGTTTTATTGTGAATAACATATGGGTTTATAAGATTTGTAAGTCATTGCATTCTTTTTTATTTACATTTAACACAGCGTCCCAACTTTTTTGTAATTATGGTTGTACGCAATATTTGGTTAACTAGCACCTAGCATGCTAATAGCATGAGGAAATTAAGGCTATTACAATGATCTACCTAAATCTGTAAATGTAATATCACAAATGGTGCTAGATACATAAGCAAGACTTTTTGTGATACTGAACAAATCTAACAAGCTCAGTGTTGCTGTTGTGTTGTTATTATAGATATCACTAGCTAATTATGAAACTAGCAGGATTCTGTGATTGGCCTGAGGTAATTGTCCTCTATTTCTCCTGTATAGGAAACTCAAATTAACAGTAGTTTTAATTCTTTGTTACTTCATTACACTGAAGATTAGCTGTACATAAAATATTTTGTACTTGCTTCTCTTTTCTAAGCTCTGTTTGTCTGCTAAATTCCCTGTCCTGAACATTGCCTCTGGTTTTGTGTGTATCTTTGTCCTGGCTGTAACTTGGCCTCATTGGCTTTAAGCCAGACAACGCATTCACAACAAAATCGCTGATCTCAGACCTGTGGGTATTTCTAACTCACAATAATCTACAATCTTTGCATGCTGATTCCAGGTCAGCAGTTCTTTTGTGATATTTTTTTTTTCTTTTCTAAAAGCCCCAGGGGTAGCAAGTGTCAAATGTCCTAATGAAACTGATCCAGCATCAGATTTGGCTCTTTGCCTCTAATGAAGATGATTATATGTGAGAAGGCGTGCTGATCCCAGATCAGCCGGGAGATGCTTTGTGAAAGGTTCAGCTCTCAGGTTTCAGTGTGTGAAAGGAGACAGGAAGTGTGGATGTGGTGTTAGCGACCGAGGCTACTCTTATTACCGCCTCTTTCAAAGCAACTGCGTGCTCCTGTTCTTTTCTGCTATGCTGAAGCTTCTTAGCTTTCATAGTGTAGAAACAGGCTACCGTTTTTCTTAGTTTCATTTCCTTACACGGATTCCACCTGTAAACAAGGATAAAGTATAATGCTACCGATAGATGTCTTCTGTTTCCTTATTATATTACTTGCATACCAATGTACAATCACATCCACAGAAGTAGTTAATGACTACATCATAATGCCATGTAATTATTTTGTTTCAATAAGTATTTTCTACCCTTTAAAATAAATTTTCCCTTGACCAACTTCTTTCTTTTCCCCAGAATATACAATAAATATACAGTATAATTACAGTTATTTAATTCATTATAATTACGAGCTGTTATGGGATTAATCGTTCTTTTCTGAAGCATTATCAGTGGCTTAATAATTATAGTTACATAATACACAATGACTCAGATTCCTTGTTCCTGTAATAAAGTAGACATATATAATTTTACTTTCATAATGAATCAATTACTCATTGATAGGATTAAAAACAAAAAATGTCAGTTCACAGACAGTCAGAGCCTTCAGGCTTGAATTTAGCAAATGCATGTCATATGCCAGCTCAGATACATCCTGCATTATGACGTTCCAAAGAAGTATGGCAACAAATGTCTGGTATAGCCAGACAGGCCGGAAAACCCCTATCAGATAAAATCATATAACACAATACAAGAATATATCAGATAATAAAAAAAAACACACTGGAAATTACAAGGCATGTAAATTTTGTAAATGTTTTTCAGTTGGTTGAATATCCAATTAAGTGAATAGCATGCAACCTGAACCCATAGGCATGTGCATGCTTGTTTGTTGGCTACTTAGAATCTCAAGCTGCATACTTCTGTACTAAATAGTCTGTTAGTACCCTAGTGGTGGGATTGCTATGTAGGTATTCTACTGTATTTAGTACTGTTTGCATCTGTCAGGTGTTAGTTTATTCCTCACAGCAGAGGAGAAGAACACAGAATGACACAAATTACAAAGTGTTGTTTCTTGAGTAGCTTGCAATAGCATTTTTACCAAAGTGGGCAAAATACCAAAACACCTTGGTTGGTTATCTGCCAATTCCAACCCATAAGCCAGCTCTCTTCAAACATACAACAGTTACCAACAGGAGAGTATTGGGAAAGCGTGCATGCTGCAAGACATACTGTGGGGTCCAAAAGTCTGGGACCACACTAAAAATCTGAATTTTTTAAAATTGAAAACAGGAAATAATCAGAAAGTTTTACAATTTTGAAAATTCAATAGATTTTCGGTGAGTCTTATATCTTCGATTGAAGCACGTTTTCAGACGAGATGCTGATGGATTTTATCTAACATGGTTTGATCATCAGGTTTTACACAAACTTGTGGAGTCTGTGTCAGTTCGAGTGTACACTGTCATTAAAATCATTTGTAATGAAAACCTTTGCAGTTTCACTAGTGGTCTCAGACTTTTGGTCCCCAATGAATAAATAAATCATTTTTTTAAAATGAAAATTAATTTAAGCTATTGCAGTGTAATGTAGCAAAATGCATTTTAATTTGTTTAACCCTTTACTCCCCTTTAATTGGTGTTGCTATATGGCAACAATTAATTTATCTCCAATTTTTTGACTACTATTTTCTTATGTAACTGGAAAACGAGGGCCTTAACTTTGACATAACAAAAAAAATGTCATGTCACATGACCAGGAAGTGCTCTTTGCACTAGCTTTTCTGCAATCAAATGGCATGGTGAACGAGATCATTGGAGGTCTCTCAAAATTTTATCAATTTTTCAATATTTAGGCAAAACTACTTAAAGGAAAAATTTAAGCACCATCGGGGATAAGTTACCATTGATCTTTTTGTCCTTTATTAAGTTGATATATTCTGAGCATTCTGTTAAATGGTAAAATGTAATTGTTGCCATATGGCAACATCATGTGGTAATGGAACTGTGGTATGTGTATCGATGAACTGAAACAGGCCTACATAGCAAAAAGGACACTAGACTTCTCTAATGATATATTTACACTTTTTTTCACATTCAAAGTAAGAAAAACTGTTGTCATTTCAGACATTTTGCCATTGTATCGTATTATCTCAATTTTATGTTTCAAGAGAAAGAATTAAGAATTCAAGAGGAAGAATTAAAAGTGATACTTCTACTAGATCTAATTTTTGTATGCATTTTGAGTGAGTAAATCCATCAGACACTTTTTGTAATTCTTTTCTAGAGAATATACAGTGAGGGAAAAAAGTATTTGATCCCCTGCTGATTTTGTACGTTTGCCCACTGACTAAGAAATGATCAGTCTATAATTTTAATGGTAGATTTATTTGAACAGTGAGAGACAGAATAACAACAAAAAAATCCAGAAAAACGCATGTCAAAAATGTTATAAATTGATTTGCATTTTGAGGGAAATATGTATTTGACCCCTCTGCAAAACATGACTTAGTACTTGGTGGCAAAACCCTTGTTGGCAATCACAGAGGTCAGACGTTTCTTGTAGTTGGCCACCAAGTTTGCACACATCTCAGGAGGGATTTTGTCCCACTCTTCTTTACAGATCATCTCAAGTCATTAAGGTTTTGAGGCTGACGTTTGGCAACTCGAACCTTCAGCTCCCTCCACAGATTTTCTATGGGATTAAGGTCTGGAGACTGCCTAGGCCACTCCAGGACCTTAATGTGCTTCTTCTTGAGCCACTCCTTTGTTGCCTTGGCCGTGTGTTTTGGGTCATTGTCATGCTGGAATACCCATCCACGACCCGTTTTCAATGCCCTGGCTGAGGGAAGGAGGTTCTCACCCAAGATTTGACGGTACATGGCCCCGTCCATCGTCCCTTTGATGCGGTGAAGTTGTCCTGTCCCCTTAGCAGAAAAACACCCCCAAAGCATAATGTTTCCACCTCCATGTTTGATGGTGGGGATGGTGTTCTTGGGGTCATAGGCAGCATTCCTCCTCCTCCAAACAAGGCGAGTTGAGTTGATGCCAAAGAGCTCCATTTTGGTCTCATCTGACCACAACACTTTCACCCAGTTGTCCTCTGAATCATTCAGATGTTCAGTGGCAAACTTCAGACGGGCATGTATATGTGCTTTCTTGAGCAGGGGACCTTGCGGGCGCTGCAGGATTTCAGTCCTTCACGGTGTAGTGTGTTACCAATTGTTTTCTTGGTGACTATGGTCCCAGCTGCCTTGAGATCATTGACAAGATCCTCCCGTGTAGTTCTGGGCTGATTCCTCACTGTTCTCATGATCATTGCAACTCCATGAGGTTAGATCTTGCATAGAGCCCCAGGCCGAGGGAGATTGACAGTTCTTTTGTGTTTCTTCCATTTGCGAATATTCGCACCAACTGTTGTCACCTTCTCACCAAGCTGCTTGGCAATGGTCTTGTAGCCCATTCCAGACTTGTGTAGGTCTACAATCTTGTCCCTGACATCCTTGGAGAGTTCTTTGGTCTTGGCCATAGTGGAGAGTTTGGAATCTGATTGATTGATTGCTTCTGTGGACAGGTGTCTTTTATACAGGTAACAAGCTGAGATTAGGAGCACTCCCTTTAAGAGTGTGCTTCTAATCTCAGCTCGTTACCTGTATAAAAGACACCTGGGAGCCAGAAATCTTTCTGATTGAGAGGGGGTCAAATACTTATTTCCCTCATTAAAATGCAAATCAATTTATAACATTTTTGACATGCGTTTTTCTGGATTTTCTTGTTGTTATTCTGTCTCTCACTGTTCAAATAAACCTACCATTAAAATTATAGACTGATCATTTCCTTGTCAGTGGGCAAACGTACAAAATCAGCAGGGGATCAAATACTTCTTTCCCTCACTGTAACTTACATGCTTACTAGGTGGCAAAAAAACCCTCAATTTTTGACTATATGAGACTCTCAATTAAATTCAATTCAGTTTTATTTGTATAGTGACATTGTCCCAAAGCAGCTTTACAGAATTATATCAGTTCATGATATAGATTTTAAATGAATTTGTATGAATTTATCCCTAATAAGTAAGCTAGAGGTGACGGTGACAAGGAAAAACTTCTTGAGATGACATGAGGAAGAAATCTTGAGAGAAACCAGACTCAAAAAGGAACCCATCCTCATCTGGGTGACACTGGATAGTGCAATTATAAATAAATCCCTTCAATAATTGTGTACTACATGGTCAAATAGTGCAATTGTGTAACCAGGAAATTCATTACAGTTTTCAAATTAAGTCTGTTTTGAACTTATCCACTGTTCACTGATGGAGACTTGAGTGCAAAACTGTTTGTGGCAATTGCAGTTCTAAAGCTATCATAGCAATTGTAGTCCTAAGCCAACTGTTCATATGAATTGAGGTCCAAAGCCATCTTCATGGTTTTTAAGTGGTACCATCCTCAGTAATATCAATGATCCTTAGGCTGCACCATGTGGGGCCATCCTCAGCAGCAGCAAATTACTTCCAATTGATCAGAACTCTGACCAGAAGTAGGGCATCAGGATGGATCAAGCAGGTTCAGAGAGCAGAAGGTTTCAGGATCACTGGTATCTCAGGAGTATCATGTGTAGCTCGACAGAGGGAGAGGTTATTAGGTATGCTTATTGTCCTGTAGTGGTTAAGGACAATGTACTTTGTGTGAGTGCAAGCAGGGACTCCGGCAAGACTAGCTATGACAGTATAACTAAATGGGAGAGCCAGAAGGTAACACAGACATGAGGACACCCTGGGACATAAGGCGGCCAACCACTCCACCATCAACAAACCTGGATAAAGGTGTGAGAGTGGGAGGCGACAGCATCCAAACATCCCAGTTCACCACAACACTCTATGCCCGTGAGCCCTCTAGATCTGCTCCTTTACCTAAAAAAAGGGAAAAAAAACTATCCACAAAAAACCTTTTTAAAATACTTTCCATCATTGCACATTTAATGTACAACACAGAACAATAGAAGTACAATTTACCAACGATCCCCCTCCCCTGCCCGAAGATTTATATATAAAAAAAAATAATTTTGTATATATACGTTTATTACTTGAATTAATTCCAAAAGTTTTTTTGGATGTAAATGTAATAATTCAATCAGTAGAAGGTTATAAAGGTTCTGTGTTGTACTAGACAAAACAATTACTATTTTAATAGCTGTAAATTAGTGTTATTTCTCTCTTCAACTTTTATCATTTAACGGGAAATGAATGGATGAAGAATTCCGTACATGAAAACAAGGGTCTTGGTTGAAAGACTAAAATTGGTGCCACCTGATTCAGAACCAGTCAGCCATAGACATATAGGGAGAAAACAATCAACTTATTTAACTTCTTATTATCAAAAATCCTGATTTTGATTGATACTAGTGGTATGAAACTTAAGATTTAAGATGAATGCTAAATGTCATTTGGATATGCAGTGGCACAAAGTGCTCCAACACCAAAATGAAGTCATCTTTGTCAAGCTGGAAAAAAAAAGCTTGCTCAGCTACCTTACTGGATATTTTTTATGTTGTTTGCCAACAATCAGTTAACTCTAAGCAAATTCTTTTCCTGTTTGAACATTTTGCTTACCGTCCAGCTCAATATGTTGGGTTTTTAGTGCATGAGGTTACAAACAAGCTCCTAAATGTAAGACAGAAATAAAAACCAAAATCCACAAGTAAATCTAACAAAAAGAAAATACCATACTTAATGTTAAAATTTAAAATTACATTTAGACTCATGATTAAATGTAAAAAAAAAAAAAAAAAGTCACAGTAATAACTGCAATTTTATTCTCCTCTGCATAGGCCAAGTGTACGTGTAAGTGTATTTCTATTGTACGACAGTAGATAATTCAAACTCTTTGTGGCTACTTGGTTTGTAATTTCACTAAAACACCATATAAACCCCTAAATGTTTATTTATTAACTGAGTTGCAAAAAAAAAAAAAAAAAAAGAAGAAAAAAAATCCATCCAGCCCAGTGCCTGTATGTATCTGCTGTTCATTTAGCTTTCAATTTTGTGATGTTGAAAATGTGTAAAACATGTTATAGGGCTTCTTTTCATCTCCTTCGTTCCTTTCTTCTTAGGGCACTTTGAACCCAGTGCTTTTGCTGGTAGAGTAATGAACACACACCAAAAAAAGAAAGAAAGAAAGAAAGAAAGAAAAGCAAGAAGAAAGCAAACATGCCTTAGGCCTGCATCCTGCTGCTGATGTTTCAGAAGCAGCTAAATCAGAAACAAATGTCTGCATGTTAATATTATTCAATATTAATAACAGAGTAAGGTATTCTCTTTTGAGAAAACATTCCTCTAAAGAGCCATATGTAAGAATGTAAGAACCACTCTGCGCTACATATATTTAATACGTTTAACACGTACTTTCAACTCTGCAAACTTGGTTTTTTTTTTGGGGGGGGGGGGGGGTTTGGGCTTGTTTTTACCAATTTTTTTTTATCCTAAAGAATATTTCTGCGAATTTAACCTATTTAATTTACAAAGAACTAATCCTTTTGGATCTAACACTAATAACAGAAACAAAAATGGCCCTCGCATGAAAACTACAAGGAGGTGGAATTAAAAAAACCCAAAAAACTATTCAGATCACAGACTAATATTGGGCTAAATTGTGGAGAAATATATAGAATGTGAGCTTTTGGGTAGAAGTTGTTAATTAAATGTTAGTTTTATAATTTCTTCTCCAAGATATAGATGGGGAAACATGATGGCTGAGGAAAATGTAACATGTTGGTTGGATAGACATCAACACAATGTGACCTGACACCAAATTTAAGCCAATTTTGTCAAACAGAAAAATTATTGCACTTTATTGCACTTTGGGAAAAAATGGGTTTCCCAATTAGTTCCAATTTTGTATATGGCTACTGGCTACATGGCTCCAGAAATCTCCAAATAAATAGCTTGAGTCAAATTGTTGTTGTGGCCAAAGTTGAGTGTGGTGCTCATAACCAGACGAAATCAGTGGCTCATCATCGAAAGTACCCAATCTCAGCACAGCAGTGACACTGGTATGGTAGTGTGTGATGCTGGTACAAGTGTATTGGGCACAGTATCATGTTGGAGTTGCGGTAGGCGTGTGTAATTAAATATATTTATACCACAGAGCTGTTTAATTTGAAGGTGTTTATTAATTTTCAACAGCAGACCTGACAGAAGTGCTGGCTGCAAGGCAAATAATTGAATGAGCTTATTCCAATAGGTTATCCTTTCTATAGTAACAAACTACACAAGAAATTCATTATAGTTACTCAGTAATATTTTACACATCAGACTCATTCAGAATATACAGTGTATACCTGTAAATGACAAAATTTCCTAGAGAGTTAATGTGTCAATATAGGAATCAAAGACTCCCAAAAGAGTCTGAAGAGAATGCAGAATAACTGTAATGGTACATTTCATTTAACCACCAGAAATTCAATTTGTAAAACTGTAAGAATCTTGATTTATATAACACTTTTTATGTTGAGTGAAAATCTAAAGTGCTTAACATAAAATATATTTCACAAAAACTGGACAAAGTGTAGATTAATAAAAACAATCTACTAGATTGTATAATTAATCTATAGGTATTAACTTAAAAATGCAATAGATTTTTTACCGTTACAAATAGTATGATTGTACAGGAAATATGAGTAGACCAGGTCTTTAATATGGATTTTAAAGTTTGGGTTATATATGACAAACATGTATCACCGAATTTATAGGCTGTGCTTGATTATAGAAATTCATAGTAAAACTGCCTGACTAAAATGGAGTGCTCAATATGGGCTATACCATTCCAGAAGATTGGTATGATATGCTGGAGCTAAACTATTTAGAGCTTTATACATTATGAGAAGTTTGTAATCAGTAAATGAATTCTAATACAAGCCTCAGTGTGCAGCTATGGAATTGTATATTGTAAATCTTTTCTTTTTTAAAATTTTTTTTATTTCCGAACATGTATTCTTTCAGGTGCACATTTCAAACATCTGAGGTGATGAACAAGGTGAAAAGATAAAAGAGAAAAATGTCAGGGTCAGTATTCAAGATCAGATCAGACTCAAACAAAGGGAGAGAGAGGGAAAGGGAGAGAGAGAGATGGAGGAAGAAGGAAAAGTGGAACCAGCTGTTTGGGCTTTATAGCGTCTTGACTATAGAGACTCATAATGGTTCAGAGTTTTGCTTCAATCAAACGCTTGATTGGTCTTTACTGGAATATTAGTCATGTTCCTCCTCTTTTATTCGTCTTTTTAAAAAAAGTATGATGGTGGCGGAAACTGAGTGCTGCGATAAAAGAGTCTAAAAATAAAAAAGTTCTGTGGGCTTCCAGTCCTTTCTCTTCTCTTCTTTTCTTCTGTTTTCTATGTGCTTTATTCCCCCCAAAAAACTGAGGTGTTTCCAACCCCCTCCTGGAGCACAGGTGTTGGTTGGAACATTAACAGACACACACACACACACACATTGCAGTTCTGAGAAGTCCAGACAAAACCTCACACACATCTGGTGTCTGGCGTGTATATATAGAAATATATATTAAAGAATGGTCTTTTTTTTTCAAACTTTTCAAAAATGACTTTATTCATTGAACATTTCTTCAATGTAGCATTCAGCAAAATAAAACAGACATCAGTTCTTTTCAAAGCAAACATTTCTACAATTTTTACAGCTTCCCATAGCAGTATTATTGCATACTGTATGTGGAGTAGCAGAACGTATTTAATATTGTTGAGAACATTGACTTTACATTAATTTTGGATGCTACATTCAAATACAGTCATGTACACATTTACAAGATCATTCCACCTAAAATGATTCATCCATCACTGAGAAAGAAGAAGAAAAAGAAGCCTTTATTTGTCACATATACATTACAGCACAGTGAAATTCTTTTCTTCGCATATCCCAGCTTGTGAACCACCATACAACACATTCACAGCACAGCAGGAAGGTGTGTCTAACACATACAGTACTATACCACAGAACTGTTGAATTCTCGAATATGATTGGTCAGAAGGTGTTGATAAACTGACAGGAGGGCCGGCTGTAAGGCTAATCACAAATTTATATTAATGCAATCATTCTAATAAGGGTTATTCCACCTCAAGTGGTCTAGGATGGGTTGCTTGGTTTCTAGTACAGGTTACTAGAAAATTACAGGCAGGTAAGTTTGGAGGTTGGAGCTAAATACTGCAGATTTGAAGAACCCTGTGATAGTCATGCTTCACTGTTGCCAATATCAAACATATTAACATTTTTGTATGTCAATCATAAGCATAATTACTGTAAAATACTGTTCATTTTTATTATTTGTTATGCTTATTTTACATCTGTTCATTTCTTAAAATGCATGAATAAAGTAGGCTTTTCCTCAGATTTCTACTAGCTCTAACTCTGTAACTCCTGGAATCTCAAGCTCAAAATTTTTTAGACCAGAATGCTAATATAGAGGACTCATTTCTGTGAAAATTTCAGGTTTGTATCTGGTCCTTCCCCAGAGATATTCGACCTGAAACTGAGGGGAATTTTTAAAAAACAAACACTTTCTTGCCCCCATAAAAAAGAGAAGTCTCAAACCTGAAATGTTCTACATGCACACTATACTTACCTAGGTACCCCTTAAAAAATTAAGACTATGACTCGAACCCTTCCCATTATAAATTGACCCTAAAAGTGGAACTGTGAGTAATCTTGAGCATTACATTTGAACTTAAGTTCTAAGTCTAAGGAACAAGAGTGTGTAAAATTAGATATATGTACATGCACATTCTAATATACTCTAGAGATAAGTTTTTGATCCAAGGAGATAGGACCATGAAATAAAGATGGCCGCCATAGTTAAACCAAGTTAAAAAAAAAAAAAGGTGCAATGCCAATACATAGAAGAAATCACTCAAAATCTTTTCAAAATTAACTTTACAATTATTGGGCCACCTGAGATGGACTGACCCATACAATATTGTTTCTATAGTAACAGCTTACATAGGGACTTGTACTGGACATTGCATATAAACTGATTTAAGAAAAAAAAACAAATGTGTAATTACTGATATGGTGATGATTTCTGTGAAAAGATGTACTGTGTATTTAGCTTTTTTGGAAAGACTCTCCAATGTTAGCGTTTTGACAACAGTTAAAGGTAAAGCTGTAAAAAATGTTCAGATATGGGGAACTCTTCAAGACAGAGAGCTTTGCAGTTTCTTAACATGAAATCTGCATTTTCTTTGTCTTAGTAACTCCAAGAGAGCGAAAAGATGAGTGAAGAAAAAGACTGTTTATAGCTGCTATAACGCAAGTGATAACAGGAAGCTGTTTTGTAGATGTTCCACAAGATTAAAGGTAACTATCACCTTATAAAAAGTTTCAACATGTCATTCATTAAGAAATGTAAAACTGTAATCGTTGGTAAATTGCTACACTTTGGGACATGCTAATATCAAATTTGTCGTTGATTATTTCCAAATAAAAGCATGAAGTTTTGTTCGTTATTGTTTTGTTAACTAATTATTGCTTTGTGAGGTCTCATTGCTGGTCTTTAAGTGTATTTACATTCCTTTTACAATAACACACACACACACACATTTTTTTCCTTATGGGTTAACATAAAAATTAAAGCTTTTCTAATTGCATTTCCCTTCTAGGGACCAGTAGCTTTGTTCCCATGATATGTTTGGTCCCCACAAGACTACTCTCTGACCGGTCCCCATAAAAAGCTGAATACAAACCCACACAAACATGCACATACACACACTGTTTTGCTTTGTTTTGCTGCGTTTGTGCTAATTAGCTCTCGCTGCTAATTACTGTAATTCCCGGACGTCGAGTTCCAAGCCATTTCCCAAACACACTCGGACCGGAACGGCACATAATTATACACATGCTTCCACTCTTCCTCCATCCTTCACCAGCACAATTAGCCTTTCATTACACCCGTGTGTGTGTGTGTGTGTGTGTGTGTGCGCTCCGTGGTCTGATCGCAGTATTTTGCTGTAGGCTCAATGGTGCTGGTGATGCGTTGCATTTTACCCACCAATTGCTAGCAAATTTGCACACACGTACACACACACACACACACACACACACACAAAAGCATTCAAGTCATTATTTCAGGCTGGTATCATTATACCGAGATAACTTCTTCCATCAATGATTAGCCAAGTATATATATGTGTGTGTGTGTGTGTGTGTGTGTGTGTGTGTGTGTGTGTGGCTGTGTTGATCTCATGGATGTCTGGGTGGCGCAGGCATGCATTCTATTTAAAACACACACAGTGTTTGTGTGTTTGAATGCAATCAAATCGTAGTACTCTGTGTGTGTGTGTGTGTGTTTGTGTGTGTGTTTGTGTCTGTATAATTATACCAAGCTAACTTCCTGTATTAGTAGTAAACAAGCAGCATAACTGTACATGCTCTAGGAATCAGAGTTGCCTGGTACAAAGAGATGTATGTAATAATGTGTGTGTGTGTGTGATGTGAAAAATTTAAACCAAGATAAATCATACCAGAACTTTTTCTATCTTTATTGTGAAATTTTAACATATTAATTAAAGTGAAGAATAATAAGAATAATTTTAGGGGGGAAAAAATAAAAAATGTACAATAACCTGGTTGCATAAGTTTGCACACCCCTAAACTAATACTAAGTTGAAGCACCTTTAGATTTTATCACAGCATTCAATCTTTTTGGTAAAGAGTCAATCAGTTTGGCATGTCTTGACATAAATATTTTGCCATTATTCCTTGCAAAAGCATTCTCACTCAAATTGGCTAGATATCTCCTGTGTACAGCCCTCCTCAGGTCACCACACACATATTTGATTGAATTTAGGTCTGAACTCCAAAATCTTGAACTTGTTTTGGTGGTTTTGGAGGTTTGCTTTGGGTTGTTGTCATGCTGAAAGGTGAAATTGCTCTTCATCTTAAGTGTTTTAGCAGAAGCCTTAAGGTTTTGTGCCAAAATTGACTGGTATTTGGAGCTTTTCATTATTCCCTCCACCATGATTAAAGCCCCAGTTCCAGCTGAAGAAAAACAGCCCCAAAGTATGATGCTGCCACCACCATATTTCACCATGGGGATGGTGTTCTTTTAGTGGTGTGTTGTGTTTTTTTTTTGTTGTGTCAAACATGTCTTTTAGTATTATGGCCAGTTCAACTTTGGTTTCATCAGACCATAACACATTATTCCACATGGTTTTGGGAGATTGGATGTATTTTTTAAATTAATTTTTTGGTTAAAAAAGGCATCTCCTGTGCACAGCCCTCCTCAGGTCACCACACAGATATTTGGTTGGATTTAGGTCTGGACTCCAAAATCTTGAACTTGTTTTGGTGAATTATTTAGCCATTCCTTTGTTGATAAGGAGGTTTGCTTTGGGTTGTTGTCATACTGAAAGGTGAAATTCCTCTTCATCTTACGTGTTCTAGCAGAAGCTGTTTGTCATTTAAAGTTTGTCATTTTTCATTTTTCTGAATACAACTGACTGACTATGCTATTCACAATTGTTTGCAGGTTATATTACTTTTACGATAATTCAACTACCTAAACCCCTCCCCCCCCAATGGTCATCATGATTATTCATTTTGAAATTCAAATGAAAAACTGTTAAACTAACTTGTATACAAGTTAAGTGCCTTTGAAGTATGTGTACAAAAGATATTATGAGATATCCTGGGTGCTTAATATGGTGATCTGTGATCACAACAAATAAAGCAGAAAGTGCGTGAATGCATTCAGGTGTGTTAAAGTTTCATACTATGATGTATCTGGAATGAACCATGAAGTTTTAACTAATGAAGTCTTCAATAATTATGAGAGAAAAAGGAAATGTTCTTTCATGAACAGTTAACAGACAACTGCTGCTTTAAAACATGACCGTATACACACTACACACAAAGTGAAAATGATTAAAACTTAATAATAATAAACAACGATTGTACAATCCACTCAGCATTTGAGCATTATGTGCTTGGCATGCTTGGCGTATCTGTGGGCAAAGGTCCGAGCTGCTTCTCCTGCTGTCTCCTGTATCAAGCTATAAATCTTGTTTGGACACACACACATAATGCCAGGCAAGTCCCGACTGGCCTTATTTCCTCTCGTTTGGCTGAGATCCTGTTTCACTCTAAACTCCCCACTGAGAAAACACACTGACCACTGCGACACACACACACACACACATACACACAACTTTTCTTTATGAGAACCAACCAAATGTCGCAAAGAAGTTAAGTATACCTATTCCTATGTATTCCTAAAACAGACAGATGGACACACACACACACACACACACACACACACACATCACTTTGCTTTATGGGGCCCAACCAAATGTCCCAAGTTTAACGTCATTTATTCCTATTATAATGGGAATATTTGGTCCTCAGAAAGGCATATAGCCTCACACACACACACAAACTCACCAAGTCACACAGACCTCTTTGGTTTATTGGGACCAATCAAATGTCCTAAAGAAATGATTTCTATCATAATAGGGATAGTTGGATCCTTATAAAGACTTTTACACACACACACACTTTTCTTCATAGGGACCAGCCAAATGTTCCCACAACATGTCTCCCTGTCTTTTCTCTGTATTTTCAGTCTTATTTGAATTATCGTGTGTGTGTGTGTGTGTGTGTTTTCCATGAGATAATCACACTTAAATTAGCGATAAGTAAAATGTTCCTTTAAACCTTGATGGAATGTTAAATGTCATTATTATCATATTAAATGAGTAAATGTGTGGAGGTGTGGTGTGAATAATATTGAGACGTGAGTGTTGAACAGTGAGTCACACACGCCATCTGACAAGTAACATCAAATCTGAATAGTGGAAGAGATTAATATCAGACAAAAAAACTTCATCTTTACTTATGTTCTCTACAGACTAAAAATAATTGAATAAAATATGTGTTGTCATATAAGCAACAAAAATGTATAATCATTCATATTGATGTTTTCTGTAAGGAGAGATTTATTTAACATTTCTGGAAGAAGTCTGCAGTGTCAGTGCTTTGTAACAATTAGGAAATTTTCCACAACTTCCGAACAGAGGACTTGCGTTTTACCAGAGGCTGGTAAGGGAATGACTGTTTATAGCTGATTTAACGTAAGAAATACCAGGGGACTACCTTGTTTTGTGGATGTTCCACAACATTAAATGTACCTATAAATACATAAAAAATATGGCATGTCATTCCAGTATAAATGAGAAATTGTCTTTGGCATATTGCATTTGTTATATGCTGTAAATTGGGATAAAACACTTGCTGTTACTGGAAAATAATCAAATTTGTTATTGAGCATTTTCCTATAACAGCACACACGCACGCATGCACACACACACACACACACACACACACACACCCCATACGTATATATATATATATATATATATATATATATATATATATATATATATACAGTGAGGGAAAAAAGTATTTGATCCCCTGCTGATTTTGTATGTTTACCCACTGACAAAGAAATGATCAGTCTATAACTTTAATGGTAGATTTATTTGAACAGTGAGAGACAGAATAACAACAAAAAAATCCAGAAAAACACACATCAAAAATGTTATAAATTGATTTGCATTTTAATGAGGGAAATATGTATTTGACCCCTCTGCAAAACATGACTTAATACTTGGTTTAAAAACCCTTGTTGGCAATCACAGAGGTCAGATGTTTCTTGTAGTTGGCCACCAGGTTTGCACACATCTCAGGAGGGATTTTGTCCCACTCCTCTTTGCAGATCTTCTCCAAATCATTAAGGTTTCGAGGCTGACGTTTGGCAACTCGAACCTTCAGCTCTCTCCACAGATTTTCTATGGGATTAAGGTCTGGAGACTGCCTAGGTCACTCCAGGACCTTAATGTGCTTCTTCTTGAGCCACTCCTTTGTTGCCTTGGCCATGTGTTTTGGGTCATTGTCATGCTGGAATATCCATCCACAACCCATTTTCAATGCCCTGTCTGAGGGAAGGAGGTTTTCACCCAAGATTTGACGGTACATGGCCCCGTCCATCGTCCCTTTGATGCGGTGAAGTTGTCCTGTCCCCTTAGCAGAAAAAAAAACCCAAA
>NC_071256.1:15108229-15190729 GCF_023375685.1 Ictalurus furcatus | reverse complement strand
AATCTAAAGATAACAAATACGGGACGTTATAGTTGCCAGATTAGCAAGAAAACCCTAGAAGGCAGAACTTACAGGTCATTTTTAAACATTTTTGTTTTGTCATCGCGTTCCTGTAAAGGTCATATCGTCAGATCGCTAATCAGACTAGAGAGAGGGCTGGGGGTTGGGGGTTTGATTCCTGCCTCCGCCCTCTGTGCGTGGAGTTTGCATGTTCTCCCCGTGCTTCGGGGTTTCCTCTGGGTATTCCAGTTTCCTCCCCCAGTCCAAAGACATGTGTTGTAGGCTGATTGGCATCTCTAAATTGTTTGTGGCGTGTGAATGGGTGTGTGAGTGTGTGTGTGATTGTGCCCTGCGATAGGTTGGCACCCCATCCAGGGTGCCCCCTGCCTTGTACCAGGAGTCCCCTGGGATAGGCTCCAGACTCCCCCACGACCCTGTGTAGGATAAGCGGAACAGAAAATAGCTGGATGGATAGAAAATGTTTCAGACATAGCTGAGCTAATGTATTTACCCCTTTAGCCAGACTCTGGTCAAATGGGCAGCTTTTAGCTAAATAATTGACATAAATGCATGTGATTGGATAAGAGAGGAGAGGATCTGTTATGGAAGCTTCAATGGTACATGTTCAAGTTTTTTTTTCCATATGTTTAGCAGTTCTGCTACAGTATTTTGTAAATACTTGGTTCAACCTGGGGGGAGCACAGAGGCTTAGTGGTTAGCACTTTTGCCTCACACCTCCGTGGTTGGGTGTTCAAATCCCTCCTCCGCCTTGTATGTGCGGAGTTTCCATGTTCTCCCAGGTGCTTTGGGGGTTTCCTCGTGGTACTCCGGTTTCCTCCTCCAGTCAAAAGACATTGGCATTTCCAAAATTGTCTGTAGTGTATGAATGTGTGTGTGATTGTGCACTGCGATGAGTTGGCACCCCGTCCAGGGTGTTCTCTGCCTTGTGCCCCTAGTTCCCCCATGACCCTCTGTAGGAAAAGCAGTATGGAAAATGGATGACTAGATGGATTGTTCGACCTGCTGAAACATTTAGCTGTTTTCTTTTATGATTTGTATTCAGAGGAATACATGACATGAAGTCAGTAGAGTATTATGGACATTATTGACATTTAAAAAAACAAATAGAACTCAGTGCTAATGGCATCATCAACATTCAAACATTCGACCAATAGTTCTCGAGATATCCTGCTAACTATAATTGCGGAAAGACAGGAAGAATGGACGGACGAACGAACCCTAGTGGTAGAGGTAAACTGACCAGACGTCACTGTTCAGAATATCAATTATCAACAAGTCTTGTTGTGTGTTCTAGCATGTTCTTAAAATGGCTGACGTTCTAGTAAATACACCAACTAGACATGACCCCTAGGGTCTTTGATAGAGCCTGAATTTCATGGTTTCTTTCAAGGCCATTTTGTCAGAGTTAATAAAAACAGGGAGAGAGAGAGAGCGAGCAAGGGAGGGAGAAAGAAAAGCCTCAAAGCGGAAGAGAGAAGCAATATGGGCTCAGAGTATTTCAGAGTCTGTCATTATAGTTCAACCAAGAGGAACTGCAGTTTTTAGTGGGAGATCGAGCAAGTAAGGAAAGAAGGAGGAAGAGATGCGAGAAAGAGGAGGGTGAGCTGTCACTCTGTCTATAAAGAAGCAGAGAAGCTCATCTGATTATTTGCCTGAGACGTTGCCCCTTTTTTTCTCCATTCAGAGAGATTCTTTCCTGAAGAATGCTATGCATTTTTTTCCCTCTCTCTCAAGGTTTGACCTTTGGCCTTTCCGGGTTGTAAACTAGCATTCAGGGTTTCTCATGCACAAATTCAACATCCGCATAAAATCAGGTGGATCTGTTGATTTGTTCCGTTTATTTTAAGTGAACTTCCAAAAAGTGGAATTTGAACAGGTTCTGAAAAGTGTAAAGATGTACATACATGAGACAGCGCATATTGTGATAGTAGAAGATAAATCATGGACAATTTCCAATAGTACAGTCAATTTCCACTGCCACTGGGCCATATTCAGGAGTTACACACATAGTGTGTTTGAATGTTCAGACTTCAGACCTACTCTAACTACAGACTTAAGCACATTTTCTACTTGGGCTTAAATTATTAACAAATTCAAAAAGACTGGAAGTGTTGCTGACCGTCCGAGAAGTGGACGTCCACCAACATCTACTGATGAAGGACAACTGACATAGTACTGACGTACGTAGTCCTCTATGTATGGAGAATTTTTGGGACACCCTGTACATCTGGTTTTCTGTAAAGCTGTTTTGTAACAATGTCTATTAAATGCACCATACAAATGAAATTGAATTTAATTGGGCTTCCAAGAAATCCACTTAACCAGCTGTTTAACCTGACTCTGAATACTTGTAACTTTATTGATATAACTGTTGGATTTTTCCCCAAGTCTGAACACAGCCCACTACTTTATGTTGTCAGAATAAAGGACATGACATGGCTATATGCTAGCTAGATCATAAGATCATAAAAGTCAGCACAGAACAGTATGCATGTGATATGTGATATGAAGTTCCATTTAAATGCACCATTATGTTTACTGGCTCATGTGACTAAACAAAGAGAAGAATGAAGGCTATTTCCACGTTTTTCCTGCAAATATTAAGCTATTAAACTCAGTTATGTTGAGTGGTTGTGGTTCTACCTGTTGAATATTCTAAAAAAGGTACCACGTGATAGACCACAAAGTTGTGCAGAGACAGCAACACACACTTGCTATGTCATCATTATCATGCATCTTCTCTTAATCTGGATGCAAACATGTTCTTCAGATTGAGATTTTGAACAGCAGCAGAAATACTGCAATGACCGAAAACAAACAAACAAACAAAAATAAAACGTGTGCTATTTTTTTGCATGTGCAAATTTGACCTGCTGCTGTTCTCCTGTTGGTCTATAGCAGGAGCCTCCAACCTTTTTTCATTTGATTGCTATTTTAAAATAAAAATGAAAGTGGTTGAGAGCTACTCATGTCATACAATACTTACAATATTTCACATAATGTATCATAACTCTCAAATTAACAAACTGATATCCACCTCAAGAAGTCAGAGAAGAAAACAGAATCAGAGAATACAGTTCTTTATGGAAAACAGCACACGTAGTTATAGTTGTCTACACATAACTATACGGTTGTTTACGTATATACATTAATGAAAGTCCAAACTAAATTAAACTGGAATATAAACAGCAGTAGCATTTCAAATGTTGGCCTGCATTCTGAACTAAAATGTATACCACATGAATGAGAGTGCATGGTAAATTAGAAAAGTGCATGACGAGCCACAAGCATGACATGGAGTGCATTCACACTTATTTACAGTTAATGAGCTGACTGACATTGCATTGATTCCACAAGGGAGGTATATGCTGGTGTGTATGCACTTACGTTCACTCTTATGCAATCATTTAAATGTTCATCTGTCAGTCTTGTTCTGAATATAGATTTGATCACATTCATATCAGAAAACGCTGCTTCACAAAGGTATGTAGATCCAAATAAAGCAGATTCTTTGAGGGCAGCTTGGTGAATGTTCTTGCAGTTTTCTGGGTCTACCAAACTCCAGAAATGTTGTGAATGTTGCTGAGATTTCAGCTGGATATGATTTTGGAGATTAATAACCTCTATCTCCATCGACACAGCATTGACATTGAACAGTTCAGCCATCTGCTTTGAAATGTGATCAGTGTCTATCTCCATGAAAGGGTTGGCAATGAATGCCACACATGGCTCAAGATTTTCAAAATCACTGAACCTTTCCTCAAATTCCTGCCCAAGCCTAGACAGGAGGTCACAATACTTGAGTACATCCAAAACTTTGGTTGCATTTGCGTGGCTTTCTAACATCTTTACCAATGAGGGGAAGTGTTGCAATCTTTTGTTTTTCAATTGATAAAGGTAAAATGTCTTGCTTTAAATGCCTTCACACACTGATCATATCACATATGGTTTTGTCTTTACCTTGTAACTGAAGATTGAGCTGAATCAGTTTCTCTGTCACATCAGCCAATAATGCAAGATCAAGCAACCATCTGGCATCAGACAACAGGTTATTGACCTTCCCCCTTGGTTCCATAAAAGCCTTAATTTCATACAGCAAGGAAATAAAGCAGTGAAGTACCTTACTCCTACTCAATCATCTGACTTCTGTGTGAAGGAGGAGATCGCCATATTGTGCAGAAATTTCATCAAGAAACAGTTTGAAACATCTGTGTTGTTTGGATTTTGCTCGAATCGAGTTGATAATCCGAACATCCGGTGTCATGACATGATCAAAACCCATAACCTTAGTGCAGATCGCCTGCTGATGAATGATGCATTGACAGTTCAGAAATTTAGGAGAGTCTGGGTCGGCCTTGCAATGTGCAATAACTCCAGAGTGGTGCCCTATCATGGCTGGAGCTCCGTCTGTTATCATAGACACCAGCTTTTCAAGGGGCACATATTTTTCCACGCAGTAGTTCTTCAAAACGTTATAGATGTTGACTCCTCTGGTCATGGTTTTCAGAGAAAGTAATGTAAAAAACTCCTCTTTGGTGGAAAAATCATCAAAAACCATCCGAGCAAAAACAGCCAACTGGGCTGTATCACTCAAGTCCACTGATTCATCACATTGAAATGAAAACCATTTACACCTTTACATGTCCTTTTCTAACTGTCCCATCGCATCTGAAGAAAGCAAGGAAAGCACTTTTTCAGTTCGTTGCCTGCTACCCACAGGAAAGTCCCGTGTAAAGTTACCATGAACTTGAGTGAAAAGGCGCTCAATATTGCATCTTTTACCGACAGCAACACTAGCGCCGCAAATTAGGCACACACATCTTCCGCTTACATTGGTGAAGAAAAATTTACTCTCCCATTCCTCATGGAAATAGGATGTTTTCTTCCTTTTGTTTGGTGGAACACTGTCTTTACTCATCCTGAAGCAAACAAAATTTTCTAGCTAATATTATAATATAATATGAGCATGATGACGTGCTTGATTGATACTTTGGCGTGACGACTGATTTGGCAAATAATACTACACTTTCGGTAGAGGGGGTCAGATAGGAAGTGGTATAGCCCACTCTGATTGGAAATGGGAAAGGGTTGCTAGAATGTTTTCACAAGCTACCTACAATCAGGCTACGAGCTACTGGTAGTTAGCGAGCGTGTTGGAGACCCCTGGTCTATAGCCAAATGTGACATAGTCACTGCAACATGAGCTTGAGGTGACTTTTACATTAAATTTACAATTAAATTGTACAAAATGTATTGTGTAGTAATAGAATTAGACCTAGATTTAGACCTGATAATGATGTTGCTCTTTCCAATGCCATAAAAGACATTTTTATAAGTGTGTCAGGCAGCATAGATGGTTGCAGGTGAAGGTAGGCTTTATTGCAACAAATGAACACATCCAAAATGACAGTAAAGTCCAAAAAAAGACTTGGGTCAGGCGATCAACAGACTTACAAACGTTCATCCAGAATCAAAAACTGAAAACCAGAGGAAAAGCAGATAGTGTGAACGCAATACAAAGGCTTGGTCTTGTCATGTGTAAACTCAGAGCGAGACTTCACCTAGTGTATGTGTGAGTCCAGGTTATTTATTGGTGTGTGTGTGTGTGTGTGTGTGATCAATAATCAGGTGTGCGTGAAGATGATATCAGCTGGGGTCGATGGGAAATGGAGTCCGGGTATGTACATTTATTTATGCAAATGAGGCTTTCTCTAATTACCTATGCACAAAATTGCATGCTTAATAAAACAAAAAAATCAACTTTTTGGATAATTTTAGAATTCATATATTCTTTCACTGTGAAGATATTCTTAAGTGAAGAGACTTTTACCATTTTTTTTATTTATTGGAAAATCATTTCTTTATTGTTTATTCAAGAAAATTATCAATTATTTGCACTTGCATCCACTGCTGCCTACTCCCTGTTCCTGACCGACCCTGAGGCTAATTAGGAATACAAATTAACATGTAAAACATGTAGAAACTCCGATTTTTGCTTCTGAGTAGAAATTTTTTTTAAGCCTTCAAAATTTTCTTCAAAGTTGCTAAGTTTCAGATAATGTGATTCTCACGTGTGGACAAAAACAGTGAAATTAAACATTTCTCTGTTGAGTGCTGATATTTTTATTGCTACAGTTTAAGTGAAGACATTCTATAGATGCAGTTTATCCAAAAACAAATCTTAAAAATGACAATTACCATTCAATCAGGAGTATCAAGCATTACTATAGAAAGATTTTCATATTTTCATGCAGCCAATGAGGGTAAATTTCCAGCTAAATGTTTAGCAAATGTGAAGTATTTCTGAACTGGTTGAAGAAAGGAAAATGTGACAGTTTGCTAAAGCATAATTTATTCCAAAACACTCTTGTTTCCATCACCCATTATCACATCTTGTCTTTAAACATGCCCCATACGCCACACTTTCCTCTGATAAGATGAGCCTAGAGTTTCAGAGAGTTTTGAGTGGAGTTTCCATTCAGCTCTTCTTATGTGCAAATTTGACATTTACATATGGATGACTAACTTTGCATATATGAAAATATGTGCTCAGATCTGTCCTTTACTTTTTTTTTCTCTTCCTCACACACTGAAATGGTTTTGGAACAGCACAGTGTGTCCTCAGGTTGTTTTTCAGTGGAGAAGGTTTTCAGTTGACCACCGTCACCAGAAGGCGACACTTAGAGTCTGCTAGATGGTGGGAACTACACACAAAAAGAACAGCTTAGCAAGTGAAAATATCTTGAATATTGTTACATTTATCTAGTATTTCCTATTATATGATTAGAATAAACCAACTATATGATTACTAGACCTGTTTCTAGACATTTCTTACTCATTTCAAGCTTGTTCTAGAATGCTTGAAATGAGTAGAAAAGGTTAGAAATCGATTTACTAATCTGATAATAAGAAATACTGGAGAAATTTGACTATTTTCAGGTTATTTTCACCTACTAAGATATTTATTTGTAGTAAAAATGATTACATGTCAAAAAGAGGTGTCAACATCTAAGCCTTAGCCATTTTATTTATTATTTTTGGCTCTGTCAAAAAAACCTATAAACTTTTCTGCTTTATCAGCTAACAACCATGAATAAAAGTCACCCAGTGGAAAAGGTAATTCAGCTAAGAGGAAAGAACGCAGAATGTGAAAGACAGACACACATTTGCGGTTACTTTCACTTTCAGCTAGCAAAATTGCTTCTGAGCAATATTAATTTCAGTACATGACACGTAAAGCAGCTAACAGAATAAACAAAGCAAATTTCCATTAGCTGTAATGGACAGCTGGAGAAGTTCAGAAGTTTGAGGCCATAAGTTTACATATGCTTTTCAGAATCTGCAAAATGTTAATAATTTTTTTTTTTTTAAATGACGGATCATAAAAATAGCATTTTCTTGTTTATTTAGTGCTACCCTGAATAAGCTATTTCACATGACAGATATTTAAATGTAGTGCACAAGGCACAATAATAACTGAATATACACAAATGAACCAGTTCAATAGTTTACATACCCTTGATTCTTAATACTGTGTGTCGGTACCTGGATGATGAACAACTGAGTCCCTTGTTTGTCTTGACCACTGTTCTTCAGAAAAATCCTCCAGGTCCTGCACATTCTTTGGATTTCCAGCATCTTCTGCATATTTGACCCCTTTCCAACAGCGGCTATATTATATTGAGATCCATCTTTTCGCACTGAGGAAAACTGATGGACTCGTACACAGCTATTACAAAAGGTGCAAACATTCACAGATACTTAAGAAGGCAACACGATACATTAAAATTCAAGGGGGTGTAAACTTTTGAGCAGGATGATCGGTGTAAACTGTTATTTTGTTTAAATATCTTATTGTTTTTCATTGGGCCTGGCAAAAATGCTGTAGATAAGTTTTAGTAATGTTTGAAGTTATTTATCTGAAATCGGCTCGTTGCTTGTTGTTGTGAATGACACTATACATGTGTTTAAAATGTCTTTGACGTTTATTTTACATACATATTTTTATATGCATCAGTAAAAGACAAAAATTTCCCCAATCATGGAATCGCTCATAAGTCTTCTATTTAGATGAAATGCAATGCTTTCTGAAAAAGTCTGAATAGGTCATCTCAACCCCAGTGAACTTCATTCATGATGATGAAGTAATGGAACAACCCAAAAGATGGCCCATGGGATTCATCCAAGGGGGAATAGTGAGGATAACTGAACAAGTGTGCATTAAAAGAGAAATGGAACACAGCCTAAAACAAACAAACAACAACAAAAATGTTAACGCTTACTCTGAATTCTCGCGAATAACTTGAGTATTTCCGTAATTTTGAGTAGCGTGACATGCAGTTGCAGTCCAACAGCAAGCTCACTCAATGACCAGGTGCAGTGTGTGTGTGTGTGTGTGTGTGTGTGTGTGTGTGTGTGTGTGAGAGAGAGAGAGAGAGAGAGAGAGAGTGTGTGTGTTTGCTCTTGTCGTGACTGCGAGGCCGTTGCTAAGGAATCGGCTTATCTCCAAACCGTATCCATTTCTTCCCCTCCCTCCCGTCTGCCCTCTTTCCGTTTTGTCTTCCGAATTCCTTCGTTTCTTGCCGGCCAAGTCCCATACGAGACACACACACACACACACACACACACCCACACACACACACACCTGCCCCAGCCAAACAGCTGTGGAGAACATAACATCGTTAGGCTGACTGATGGAGAACGAGTGGCCTGTTTTATGGGGAATAACATCACAGCTGTGATCCAGTGGCTGTAGATTATCACACCCATGATGTTATTAGTGATAACACACAACTTTGAGCGTTCTATTGCTTTAATACGCAAATTTTACAATGGAAATGCAAAAGTAAAGCAAAGAAAACCTTCAAACATCAGTTGAAATGATCTACTCAGGGGTTTAAATATAGACAACACTATCATCTGTTTAGCTAGCATGACAATTACTCTGATAACATAAATAAAGTAACAGGAAATGAGACACAACAATCAGTATTTATCAACATTTTCCTCTGATGGCTTGGTATATTACTAAGCTTAAGAACAAGAAGTATTAGCACGACTTGTACTTGTACATGTACTTTTACTTTTAGCATTACTTTTTCATCACTTTTAGCTTAATTTTGGATTGTAATGTAATGTTTTTGTTCCACAGTTGGGCTCTTGTTCACCCTCAAGAGTCTGCTAATTATGCTAATTATATCTTTGATACTAGATTAAAAAGGGCAACAACAGGTTAAGAATTTGGCCAATAAGGCCCCCTATCTTTCAAAGATAAAAAGACCTCACTATAAAGTTTCACTTCTGGCATCCATATCAGATTATTAGGTGTTAGCAAATAGATTATTTTCAACTTTTGCTAAACCAGCACCAATGGACCTAGAAAGAATGTAGAAAATTGTATAAAGAAATGAGGCTTAAAGTGTGTGTGTTTGCCTCACATTATTCTTACTATGCCATCAAGACCTCATTGTAAAGCTTGATACAGATGACAGCTAAGGCCAAAAGTTTACATACACCTAGGCTAAAAACATTCAAACTTTTTCAATTCAAATCAAATCAAAGTTTTAACAACTCCACACATTTCATGTTATTATACCTATACTTTATCTCCTGTGTTATGTCAGTTAAGGCATCTACTTCATTTAGATGATAATGATGATTTATTCCATGGCTGATGTCTTGAGGTTTTGCTTCAGCATTTCTACATAATCCTCCTTCCTCAGGATGCCATCTATTTTCTGAAGTGCACCAGTCCATTTTCCAGCAAAACCCCCCCACAACATGATGCTGCCATCCTCATGCTTCGCCATTTCGAATATATAGATCATTATGGCCAAACACTTCGATTTTTGTTTCATCTGGCCACAGAACACTCAGCATTTTGTATGCTGTTTTTGGAGTAGGTGGTTGGACTCTCTTAATGGTGGATATATATATTTGGTATCTGAAGCCTCCAACTCATTTACCAGGTCCTTCATTATTGTTTGGAGTTCAGTTGATCTTTTTGGACCAAAGTTTGTTCATCCCCGGGTGTTCATTTGTGTCACCTTCCTGACCCATGCAGGTGTGTGGTCTGTGGGGTCCCAAGATGTTTTTTTTGTTTTTATTTATTTATTATTTTTTAAAATTTATTTTTATTTTTATTATTATTTTTTTAAATTTGCATTAAATTGCTTGTACAGATGCTTGTGGTACCTTCAGTTGTTTGGAAATTGCTGCCAAATTGGAAATTGTTTGGTATCAAGGGCAAAAAGGCACTGTCTCTAAAGTTAGGCCTTTTTACAGCCGTATAAGCACTCCCATTTAACTCCTAATTATGTCATTAGTCAATCCGAAGCTTCTAAAATTCATTCTATCAATTTCTGGAATCTTTCCTAAGATAAGAGACAGTAATCAGTTTACAGTGTATGCAAACTTTTAACCCACTGGAATTCCAATGTAGTGAATCAAAGCTGAAATAAAGCTGTCTTTAATCGAGTGTTTTAAAATGTCTTCTTATGTGAACAACTGACTCGCCAAAAGAAATGTATGTATGGTAACAGGAAATGTGTGGAGTTGTGAAAAAGTGAAATTGAATATCCTTAGCCTGGGTGAATGTAAACTTTTGACCTCAACTGCATACATTTGATGTTCTTGTACCGGTCAAACTAAAAGTATCAGTTAGCTAGTAGCAGCAGCAAAGAATACATAGTGTCTGTTGCTGTTACTGTACTGTCTGCTGATTGAGGTATAACTGTTCTAAAAAGGACATGCTGTTACACAAGGGTCAGAAATGTCAATCACAATCAATGAGTAAAACCTTTGTTGTTGTTGTTGTTTTTTTTACATTTCAACCAGTAAGACTTTGTGTACTGGATCTGCTCTGTAGCTCAATCACTCATTCACACATCCAGTATTGCGGAATTCATCTGTTGAAGAATTTCATCCTTGTCACCAAGGGCCGACAGCTCATTTCCTAATAGCTCCAGTTTCCAGAAATTTCTCCCATACTACTTTTTCATTGACTTCAGGCTTTTCCTTCTATTGTCAGCTATGCTAAAATGTGTCAGCACATTAGAGGATCAGTGCCTGTTTCCTGGCGAAGTACTGCTTTATGTTTACACGTCTGGTCTCTATACGTCAGCCTCGGTGGGATTTGAGTGAACCCCCTCCTGATTAATTACCACTGAGACTTCCGTCTTAAACAGCATAATAATGTAAAAACAATTAAAACTCTCGTTGGAGAAAGCCAGCCTGGTGATAGTATGTCACAAACTCTTATGTCAAACAGCACAAGAATAATTTTCAGCGTGTTGAGCAGTAAAGACAAACTTCGGAAAAAATGTCAACGTGGCCTAAAGTTGTAAAACGAAAAATAACGAGGAGTGTTGACTGATGATGAGCTGGAACTATGGCTTAAGGTTACACTTGAATACAAAGTGTAAGTAAAATAAAAAATTTTGCAATCACAAATACGTGATTCACTTATATTTGTAAACATACTCATCCGTCTGCCATATTTGTGTTATAGAAGCCTGGCCTGGTGAATAGAATTAAAGAATTGTCTACATTGCAAGGGATGCTTGGCATATATTTGGCCCTCGAATGTGCTCGAAATAATCAACTCAATTACTTTTGAATGTAAAGGAAGCCCATAAATGCTGCCTACACAGCCTTTAGATTTGAACACAGCCGGTGTTCTACTGCCCCTGAAGTGTTCTGTGGTATTAATATTGTCCTGATTGGTAATTGGAAGCTATAGTGCAGTATGAGATGTGTATGAACACGACTGGACACATCTGAGCTATAGCACTCTCTATATCTGTCTGTCTCTCTGTCACTCCATCTTTCTCCAACTTCAGCTATCCGTCTCGCTCTCTCATGATCTGTCGCTCCAGTCCAACTCTTTCATTCTTCACGTCTCTCCTCAACTTGACTCTTACTCTATTTCTCACTTTCTCCATCTGCTTTCCAATCTCTCTCTCTCTCTCTCTCTCTCTCTCTCTCTCTCTCTCTCTCTCTCCCTCTCTCTCAGGATTAGTAGTAACTGGATCTGTTTGGCACAGCTGGAGGAATTTTCATTACAATGATCCTGGGTGTGGTACAGCAGGAATGTGGCCCGAAACACACACCGGGAGCATGGACACACGCACACACACACACACACACACACACACACACACACACACAATCTTCCCAAATGCCTTGACTATACGTACTGTACACTTACTTACACACATGCTTGACATTAACACACACACACACACACACACACACACACACACACACACACACACTATTGCACACAGTGTGGTGTCATGTTCCTCTACTTCTTTCTTTCTTTCTTTCTTTCTCAATGCCTCATCCCATGTTCCTGCTCTTGTCATGTGCTTGGGTATGAATCTGTGTGCAGGTGGAAGAAGAATAGGGTGTGGCGTGTCCATCTTTCCCGTGCTCAGGTTGCCATGGTTACGGTCATGGGGTGGAGTTAAAAGAAGAAACAAGTTTCACTGGAGCAGCTCTTCTGTTGTTTAGTCTGTAACTTGCACTGTAGTGCAACACAGAAGAGTAACACATGCACACACCAACACACACACACACACACACACACACACACACACACACACACACACACACAGGCATTTTATCCCCTTTCGTTAATGTGTTGATGGCAACAGCTGGATGTGAAAGGTTTGATCTTTGGCAACAACTGGACAGACAAAGTTTAGACTACAGCTTGTGTGTGTGTGTGTGTGTGTGTGTGTGTGTGTGTGTGTGTGCAGCAAAGAGTGTTTCACCAATCATAATGCACACTATTATACTAATATTATATTATACTAACACATTTCTTTGTAGAAAGTTTAGACAGAAATGTCTGAGATATGTTGCATGTGTCACTGTCAGCCATGTTGGATTGAGAGGAGAAAGAAGTAAATATAACACTGGATTGGTTTGGAAGTGATTAACAAATTTGTCAAAACAACCTTAAAATACCAGTATATGAGTGTGAACACCATTCAGGAAAGGGTTAGATTATATGTTGAATTTCATGAAAACTGCAGAATATTTATTGTGCGTCATTTTCTTTTTCTTCGTAGTAAACATTTGTGCACTTATCTCTCTACTAAAGTTTCTCGACCATGACCTCTTCTCTGCTTTAGAAAGACTGTACTTCATATAGTCATTAATCAAGGCTCAAACCGAGAGACAGAGAGAGAAAAGAAAGAGAGAAACAGAGAGGATGCAACCTTGAGCTTTATTCTTTCACTATGCCAATAGTAAAGCGTAACCCCTCCAGCACTCTCTCATCCCTGCTAATATCTCTGGCTCCCTCTTGCTCATTATTCTGTCTTTAATCTGTAGATTAGGAGTGTACGGATCCCATCAGTCACGGGCATGAACTTCAAGGCCGAGCTGACGGCTGGAATGTGGGAAACGAGGGAATCACACTTCCGAGTCAGCGTAGCAAAAAGATAAAGCTTGCTCTAATAACACACACTTTAGAGAGAGCGCGAGAGAGATGAAATAACTCAAATCAAGCAAATCAAACTACTACCAGTTCTTATGTAACCGTTAAACACATTCAGGTTAGAAAGATTTGAATAAATTTTAGAAGAAGCTTCACTTTGGAGATAAATATATAAGGATAGTAAGGAAGTATAGAAAAATAAAGATGGTCTGCACTTATATAGCACTTTTTTAACCTTAGCGGTTCTACAAAGTACTTCACACTGTTTCTCATTCAGCCATTCACACACACACACACTCACACCAACAGCAGAAGAGTTGCCATGTAAGGTGCTAACCTGCCATCGGGAGCAACTTTGGGTTCAGTGTCTTGCCCAAGGACACGTCGGCATGTGGGCCAGGAATCAAACTGCCAATCCTGCGATTGGTGGACAACCTGCTCTACCACCTGAGCCACAGCTGCCCCAAAGAGAGAAGGTATACACTGTATGTCCAAAAGTCATATTGACTATATAATGCAGTATAGACGTTGGTCAACAGGTTACTGCTGTTGGTTGGTGTCCCAATGATGTATCCTTGCAGGATGTAGGGAATAGGGCACAGGGACTCTGGGAGAAGTATGGAAGGAAGGAGAATGAGCTCTCTCTCTCTCCATGTTGGATTTATTGAAATTGTCAAAATTGAACAAATTCAGTTCTGGAAGTCTATTAATATGAAAAGATAATATAATCAGCACAATATTAGAAGCAGAAGTTTCTGTCTGTCTGTCTTGTGTCTGTCTCTCTCTGTCTCTCTCTCTCTCCAGCTGTCCCAGATTTTCTGCAGATTCCTCTCGGCTTCAGCAGACATTCCTATGCCATTACACAGAATTATATTACTGCATTGACTACCCCCTCACAGCTTCAACTACCCCTTCCCTGCCTCTACTACCTCCTTACTGCCCTGGTACCTCAGTACTTTTACCCAGACCTTCACTTCCTCTACTAGTTCCTCCCTACCTTGACTACCTCAATACTGCAAATTGTACTACCCCATCACTGCCCCTCAGGACCATAACCAGACATTCACTACCTCTATTACTGCCTCATTGCCCCTACTACCGCAGTACTTCCACTTGTACTAACACATCACTGCCCCTCAGTACCATTACCAGACCTTCACTGCCTCTACTACCCCTTTGCTGTTTCTATTACCCCAGCACTGCCCCCTCAGTGCCATAACCAGACATTCATTGCCTCTACTAGTACCTCTATTGCCCCTTCAGAACACAGTCAATGCCTTTACTATAGCTTCACTGCTTCTTCTACCCCATCACTGCCCGTCAGCACCTTCACCAGACCCTCATTGCCTCTCCTACCCCCTCAGTGCACACTGTACCTTCAAACCCTCTCTGCCTCTACTATGAGACTGCCTCTTCCCTGGCTCTACTACGCTATTATTCTCCCCAATCCCTTTTCCAAACCTTGTTGGAAGGTTGTGAGGTCAAATCCCAGCACTGCCAAGCTGCAACTGTTGGGCCCTTGAACAAGGCCCTTAACCCTCATCTGTTAAGTTGTATAAATGAGTTAAATGTAGGTGGCTCTGGATAAAGGTGTCTGTCAAATGCTGCAAATGTAAATGTTGTCAACTATGAGAAAGCCTTTACCTAAGGCCTCATCACTCCATTTTCACCCCTTTACCATTTCTATTACCATATTACTGCCTGTACTACCCCATTACAGCCTCTATTGCCCTCCCATTTAGCATCTCTACTATCACATCTCTACATCAATTGTCCTGTTCAATCTATGCCATACAGTCACTGCTTTAACTGCCCTGTCATCTTCTTTACTGACTCTATTGCCTCATTGCTTGCTATATTGTGCCCTTACTGCTGTTACTACCCCTTTACTGACACTAATTCTCCAATTGCACCATTGCTGCTTGTACTAACCCCTCACACTTCATTACTGCATCTATTGCTCCATTACCACCCCTACTACAATATCACAAAGCTCTTGATTTCTACATGGAACCCTAGAGGGACAAGCCAAAGAATCCTTAATGGTTCTTTTCCCGAACACACACACACACACACACACACACACACACACACACACACACATAGATACACACAAGTTTTCTATTGATTAAATGCACACAACTAATCTGCAGACACATGTGGTGTGTGTGTGTGTGTGTGTGTGTGTGTGTGTGTGTGTGAATACTGAGTGAGGCAGTGTGTCAGAGGAACGGCATGTCTACTCAAGGTCACACACAGCTGTTGAGAGAGAAAGGGAAAGAGCACAAGGACACATAAACAGGATGCCTCAAGTGTGTGATTACACAAGTGTGCGAAAATGAGCTGCAGTGGGGAAAATATGCACACACACACACACACACACACTTAAAACCTTCTCAAGTTTCTAGTGTCTATTCCATGCCTTAATTCAATTTCATACTTTAAACATTTGATACTTCATGTACTAAATTGTTGTTAGCTTAACAAATGGCTAATTCTCTTTTGCTACTCATTTTAAACTGAGATCGCAATGAAAGTCTCAAAGTTTCTATGGTTGATGTGTGTGTATATATATATATATATATATATATATATATATATATATATATATATATATATATATATATATATATGTGTGTGTGTGTGTGTGTGTGTGTGTGTGTGTGTGTGTGTGTAGGAATCATAATTATAACAACCGTGTGCCAAACCATACACCCAATTCACTGTATAAGGGTCCCAAATCACATTACACTGGCCACATACACTTCAAGCAAAGAGAACTTACTTCCGGATGAATAAATGTCATTCGAAACTTGTTTTATATTGTATATAATGATTTAATGAAAAGTTCGTTTAGCAAGGCATACAATTTTATTTACCAAATCTATGCCATAAGAGACACACGGTACTCATTTGCGCGTTATCCCAAGCTGGAACCAATTCCCTGTTCCACAGGCCGTAGTCATGCAAAAACGTTCACAGAAATCAGCACACGCACACACTGCAAAAAGAACCTTGAGCTTAATGTTCTGTCCCAGTGTTAGAATTCATTTCAATTTAGTGTTCATAACGTAACATCAGCCATTTCTAGCTCCATTCCAAATGCCTACCTTCTAAGTGTTATTTTATTTAATAGTGTTTATACAATGCACTTCTCCGTGACCAACTGTCTATTAGCCATCATGTCTCAAATACTAACTATTACACTGCAGAAAAAAATGTCTTAGCAAGTCAAAATATCTTGAATATAGTCACATTCATCTAGTACTTCCTTTTATAAGATCACAATATACAGTCAAATTTACAGTCCCTTCTGAACACATTAGAACAGCAAGGCCAATTCTTTTGTTTTTGCTATACACTGAAGATATTTGGGTTTGTGATCAAAAGATTAATATGAAACAATAGCTCAGCATTTCATCTTCCATTCCCTAATATTTACATCTAGATGTGTTAAACAACTTAAAACAACTTAGTCACCTTTGTTTGAACCTTCCCACTTTTTTAAGTGATACAAATATTGGAACAGGTGACTGATAGGTATTTCTTGTTGCCCAGGTGTGCCCTGTTAGATTGATTGTTTAAAGAATTAATAGCTCTGAATGTCTACTCTTGGTTTGAGACCTGATTTCACCTGTGAAGACTGCGTTTGTTGTTAAAAAAGATAAACCAACATGAAGACTATAGAGCTATCTATGGGAGAAAAGCAAGCCCATTTGAAGCTGAGAAAAGAGGGAAAATCGATTAGAGCTATTGCACAAGCATTGGCCATAGCCAATACAACAATTTGGAATGTCCTGAAAAATAAAGAAACCTCTGGTGTAGGAACAACCAGACAATGAACTAGTCGGTCATTGAAAACAACAGCAGTTGATGACAGAAACATTGTGAGAGCTGTGAAGAAAAACCCAAAAAACAACAGTCAGTGACATCACCAACAACCTCCATAGGGCAAGCTGGAAGGTATCGCAATCCAGTAACAAAAATAAACTTTGTTACAATACAGCACTGTTGAATACTCCATTCTGATTGGTCAGAAGGAGGTTGATTGATTTTCTATACCATCAGCTCTGACAGTAGTGCTTGCTGAAAGTTTTATTTTAATGTTCTGATTCTAATATATTATGTTTCTATATTAACAACTTACAGTTACAACTTTGGGTCTCATATAAAGTAAATGACATAATATGATATTGTTAGTGTTGAAAAATTGCTGTGATATAAAAACACTTCCCGGTGTAAAGTTAAGGGAAAATAATGAACTATTCCTTACATTTCTTTTCTCCAAATGTATTTGATTGGCCAAGATATGTTTATTAGTCCCCCTTATTTGTTAGCAACGTTTGTGTTGTAGATCCAGTACAAAAGTAAAAAAAAATTGGTCTGACTGATTTGAACTGAATTGAAATAGGGTTAAAATTTGGGTTGGTTGATATAGATAGTCAGGGTAAAAGGGGGTTTGACGGAGTCTCTCTCTCTAAATGAGTGAGTTCATTGTCATTCCTCTCCTTCACTCTTTCCATGAGAGTTTGAGCCGGAATGGCAGTGTGTGTATCGCCCAGTTTCCTGCTTTAAAATGACTCGAGTGCCCGGGAAATGCCCGCATCACTGTGCTGGTCTGTCTTTCTCCATCTGACTCAGCTATGCTAGTGCGAAACACCCTGTGAGAAAAAACAAAACAAACAGAGTAGCACATTTTTTAGTGGGTTCCCCTCCAAACGAGTGCACTGTGATTCATTGGCTCTGAGTAAGCTAGCTCATTGGACTCAAAATAACACAGCAAAAGAAAAGAGCAGAAATATGCCAGCTCACCATTAAACATTTCCAGTTGCGGTCTGTTTGGAATGGCTCACTTCAATGACTTCAGCTGCCTGAATAGCACACTAATCTGGGGAACAGGATGAGTGATGTTCATGAGCACACATTTTGGGATTTTGGTCATGATGCGGTTTATTCATCATTCCATCACATAAACACCATCACACACGTCTCAACATCATCAGTCATGCATGGACGTGTCCTGAAATTACAGGCCACCAATGCAAATATCGCTCCAGTCCACTTTGGACATGTCCCAATTTTAGTTAGGCCACCATGACTAATATCTTACTGCATTACTAATATCAAGTCATTTTGGAAGTGGCCCAAATCGAACATCATCTTACAGTATATGTAGTCCAAATGCTGTCATCAGATAACATATAGGTTATCTGTACTCACTCTGATGAATTGCACTGTGGGATTGGATGGACTTTGGGACCTTGAAAATTTGTCTTGGACAGTCTTCTAAAATACTGCAGTATGTATTGAATAGAGAATGTGCACGATAATTATAATTATAATGATCTGTTTTCCCTCAAGAATGATCATATATATGGCCTCCTCAATACAACGGCTACACCGTACACAACAAAACCAGGGAAGGACTGTGCATGGTGTAGGGTCCTAAATGATGGACATTTGGAACACACCCAAACAAACTGCTATTCTACTATCACACAAGTCTGTTGGCTGGTGACATGGCCACACAGTAAGACGGTAACTAAGTAAACACACATACATACATCCTTCTCTTTTGTTTGTTTACACGTTATTCTGGTTGTCTTTTAGTGTTTCATGATTAAGCATGTGTTGCAGATCAAGCCACATATTTCATAATAATGAGAGATACAGATTTGGTTAGTTTTCACAGTTTTATTTCCAATTTGTATTTTCATACCACATTTGACTAGTTTTGGTGCATACTTCCTAGTTATTAGTTGTATGTTTTGTTAATATTTATTTCTTTTGAGTTTAAGTTACCCACGGGAGGAGAGTGGAGGTTCGGCGCTGTCTGGGGCACAGTGCTGTGTTTCGGTGGAGGTCCATTCCAATAAAGGACCAGCTGGCTTCCGTTGCCGTCATTTGGTTCCGCTGGATTAATCCAGAAAGCTGGGGCGAGTAGGATTGTTTGTTTATTCATTTACTTTTGCTTACCATAATTATTTTATGTGTATATTATTCATTTTTTTAGTAATTTAATTGATAACTGTAATTGGTTTGCATTTAATAAATTATTTTTGTTTGGATTTCCTTGGCCTTGACTGCTTGGTACTTCACACGCAGACACATAAGTACAAAGGTAATATTTTTACCCAATATTCTTATGTTGCTCAAAGGTCATGCAGTAAAAATATTTATACTACTTCACTGTTGAATTCTCAATTCTAATTGTTATAAAATGTTGATGCTAATGTTAGAGTTAGAGAAGAATAAAGCACGTTGGGACATGCTATTACTGGAAAATAATAAACTTTGGGTGGGTAACAATAACTCCACTTCATGCCAGGCCACGTCACACCACACTGTTGTGTTTTATTTCTTACATACTATACTATAACATTAAATATTTGGTAATCCTTTGCTAAAGTAAACCATCTTTACAATGACTGCCATTACTATGCATTGGCTAAACATACGTTTCAGGATGTTCGTTCCAGTACTCGGATCACTCAAGCATCCAGGCTGACTACAGGTCAAGCATCTGGGCTAGTCAAGTATGTTAAAAAAATATTTTTCTAAACACAAACCTACAAGTACATTACAAAATAACACAAAACAGCAGTAATTATAATCTGAGAATCCTAAAATGGCTGCATGATCAGGCTGGTCAGCTGGGCACACGATTTGGTGAATGAATCATTTTATTGAACTCACTCAAATGACTCATCACTGAAATGACTCATAAATTTGAACTCTAATAGCCAACCGACTCAAGAATTTGCTTTGTATTAGGTTCTCAAGAACCCTTTTAAGAATTATATTGATACTCCTGACAGTGTAACTTAGGCACATTCGATTGAAATCATTATTTAAATTGCATACACTGATCAGCCCCGATGATCAGCACAGATCAGTGTGCTGCCAAATCAACTCTGACCCGTTGAGACATGGACTCCACAAGACCTCTGAAGATGTGCTGTGGTATCTGGCACAAAGATGTTAACAGCAGGTCCTTTAAGTCCTGTATGTTGTGAGGTGGGGCCTCCATGGACCGGACTTTTTTGTCCAGCTTATCCCACAGATGCTCGATGGGATTGAGATCTGAGGAATTTGGAGGCCAAGTCCATCCACACCTTCAACTCTTTGTCATGTTCCTCAAACCATTCCTGAACAATTTTTTGCAGTGTGGCAGGGCGCATGGGCACTCTGACCGGTCTGTGGCTATGCAGCCCCATATGCAACAAACTGTGTGTTCTGACAGCTTTCTATCATAGCCAGCATTAACTTTTTCAGCAATTTGTGCTACAGTAGCTTTTCTGTGGCATCGACCCAATGTGCTAGCCTTCGCTCCCCACGTGCATCAATGAGCCTTGGGTGCCCATGATCCTATCACCCGTTGTCCTTCCTTGGACCACTTTTGGTAGATACTAACAACTGCATACCGAGAACACCCCACAAAACCTACGTTTTGGAGATGCTCTGACGCAGTCGTCTAGCCATCACAATGTGGCTCTCGTCAAAGTCGCTCAGATCCTCACACTTGCCAATTTTTCCTGCTTCCAACAAATCAATTTTGAGAACTGACTGTTCTCTTGCTGCCTAATATATCCCACCCCTTAACAGGTGCCACTGTAACGAAATAATCAATGTTTTAATTCATTGGTTTTAATGTTATGCCTGATTGGGGTAAATCGAGATACAACGGTTTAAAAAAAAAGAAATAATGGTAAGTGAGCAGGATATTCAGATAGATTTCTTGTCCATGCAAGTCCAACCAGATCCAGCTGAATAAGCTCAAAAATGAAAGGAAAAATTCACAATCAGGTGAGATTTGTTTAAAATGGAGCAGGGCCGACAGCCCAATGATACAGCTGTTGCTCTTTTTTTTATTAACATTATGACGTGTGTGTCCTCAATGTTTGATGAAAATACTCACACACCTGCTGGGAAGGTGTGATCGTTTATGTTAGCGGTTCAGATTTCGGGAATTTTGGGACAGCAGGTCAACCACTCGGCTAAATATTTGAAAAACACACGCTACAGATTTATTCTTAGCCAGGTAGGTAAGCTCACACACACACACACACACACACACACACACACACACACACACCCACCAAGTAAGTGTAGAAGAGTGTTTTAGTCTTTCTTTCCTGCTGCTGGTGTGTACTAATCTAATCTGTAGAGCTGATTAGCACAATTCATGCAGTGTGTATTAGCTAAGTTCATGTAGGTGTGTTATAGCTTGCTTCATGTGGTGTGTGTTAGCATTAGCTTATTTTATACACTGTCTTAGCTTGCTTTTTTGTGGCATGTATTAGCATGCTTCCTGTGGTGTATGTTGTTGCATGTTAGCTTGCTTTGTTTCACATGTGTAGTGTATGTTGTCTCACATTATGTTTCATTTCATATCAGCTTGCTTTATTTAATAACAGTGTATGTGTGTTCTGAGTGTGTTTATCTGCCTTGTGATGTATATTAGCACCAGTTTGAAAAGATGCCTTGGCTTCACATATTAGCCTTCACTAATAACATCACTGAACATTAACAGCAAACAGAACTTATCTGCTCTGTCTCTCTGTCTGGCTGGTTCTCCTTGTCTTGCTCTGTTTCTTTTTCTCTTGCTATCGGATTTAAGCATTTGCTTTATTAGCAGTGCAAACAAAATGACTGGCTTCTATACAAATATGCCATTATATGTTAAATAACAGTAATAATTCATGTACAATAAATAGGAACACTATATATTACGGGTCATCAACTGGTGGAGATCAACAGTCCAGATGTGAACCCAGCATAGTTTTTCAGAAGACCGTACTGAATACTGGAAAAAATACTGACGACGAGATGATGTACATATGAAAGGTTTTCTAAACATGAACCATTGCGGCTTCTGTGTTTTGTATGCTGGCGTGAGAGAAGAAATGTGTATGTGTGTGTGTTGATATAACTCACTGTAATTGGTTGAAATGTGTTCGTTTTTGCTGTTCTCCTTTTTTGGCTAACAGAGATTGTTGGTTTATATTAGCGCAAGCAAGCAAGGAAGGAATGCACTTCCGTTGAGGTGATTTAAAGGCCCTCAGTGACGCATGTCCATGTCTGGAATTCCTGGGCATTCCTTAAGCGCGATGACGCAGCACACACAGTTACACACATATTGTCAGTAATCCCTCAAATCCTGTAAGCTAACTGATGGGCAGAAATATATACACAAAATTCATATAACTCCATCATTCTTCACAAATTTTACACCAACACTGTCACTGTGTAAGAAGCAGAAGCCAGTTCCCTACATAGGGCACATTATAGGCCTGATTTGTGCACTCCCGAAATATAACGGCTGAACCATTTTGGAAGGCAGCTGCCCTCTGAAGTTCCTGTTTTGGAGCAAATTTCAGGGCAGAATCTTATGTATTTTCCTAACTTTCTATTCACAAATTTCCATGAAAGTTCTGAAAAACATTTTATGATGGCCACCACTGTGGTAATTGCTGCCCAATTAAGAGTATTTTTACAAATGTTGATGAATTGCCTTTCCAGTCAAATTTGTGTTCATAGATTGCTTTAACATGGCATGGAGGACAGAATAAGAGAGAAGCATGGCAAACGATGGAGGAAAGATAGATGAAATGTAGAGTGGAGGTAAGGATGGAAGAGCAAAGCATCAAGGTAGGTAAACTGTCAGATTGAAGATGACATGGAAGGGATGAAGAGACCCTTACTAAAGAGAAAGGAAACAATAGACCCTACGTAGAAGTGTGGATGCTCTGTCTGTTTCCTCTTCGAAAGGAATTAAGTTTGGCTCATCTGCTGCCCCGTCCACTACCTTGCTGTGCCACCTGACCCAGATAAACAGTTTCTGGAAAGTTTGCTGCCTAGCATGAAGATGATGGATGATGAGCTTGTGGATTTTCCTGTTGAAACAACACTATAGACTGATCCTTCTGGATATAACAACAACTTAATTCATTCTTAAAGGTAACCTTCCATTGGATGATCTCTCCAATTGGAATACCAGACCGCTTTCTCAGATACATTCAGTTCTTTATACACATCTAAAAAGAAGGTTATATCTAGCAACCTTCGGCTTGCCATTCAGGGATGTTTTAAAGAGTCTATGTAGAACCCTACAATAGAGGGTTTTCTCCATCAGAAAGGGTTCCAAATGGCAAAGAACCCTTGAGGAACCCTTTTTAAGCCTCCCTGGCAGCATTGTCGGGCCAGGTGATGCTGTGCAGGTTGCTGCCACTGGTACTAAGATGTTTGTATTTGCACTTCTCTAAAAAACTCTATCATAAACATAGGTACAACCTTTTCTTGTCGCTGGAGTGGTAGCCTCTAGGGCACACTTTTTTGTACCATTAGTATGTATCTTTACTTGGTGCATGTACTGTACCTTTAAAGCATTACTCAAAAAATTTATTACGGTCCATTTATGCTCATTAAAGGTACACAATATCCAAAGAAATAAAAGATACAAATTAAAGGTACAAAAGATGTACCATTGAGGGTAACACCCCAGCAACATGGAAAATTACAGTTTAGGTCTTATTTTTCTGAGAATGAAGATTCTTGAGGACACAAGTTGGCTTTAAAAAGACTTCCACATCCTGAGGCTGCCATACATCTTGAACCATAAAGCCAGAATGCATAAGGGATTATTTTGACCACCAACCTAACCCCGAATAGACGGTAGTTGGAAATGAATTATCTTGGCATTTTTTTCGCATAAGGTGAGAGCACAGAGGCATAGGTTTCACTCCCTAGAAATGTGCAAGGAAGACATTCTGAGTTCTGATTCTGAATATCCTGGCATCAAGAGATTGGCCTCAGAATTCCACCACTGCTTCCTCGGCAAGACACAGTGCCATCAATCACCCTGAAGCATTAGTTGGGATAAATGACTGCAAACAGAAAGATGGATAATGTTCACTTGTAATTGTGGGATAGTGCTACACATCAGTGGGCCTCAAACAATTATGGAAGTTCCACCACACTCAGAATTGCTTGGGAATAGTCTCCCAGTGTTCCTGTTTTTGTATTGGCATGTACTATTGAACCAAGCGCTCCCAGAAAGCTTTCACCACCTCAGGGACAACAGTGGAAATGGTATGTTGTATGAGTCTGAAAAGATATACTGGATGTATTTTATTCAGATTAAATGTAAATTAGACATCAAACCATAATAAAAACATGCCAGTAAAAAGATATTCTACATAAATAGCTGCTTTTGGTTTTAATGTTTAAATAGACAGAGCCTTTTCTTGGTCTAACTGGTCTAGGTAGTCGCTTAGGGCCCCTGAGCCACCAGGGGGCCCCATAAGAATGCAACAGGGGGCCCTCTGTGTCTGCAACTTGGGATGGGAAGGCATAAGTAGGATGTCGTTTGGGGCCCCCAAAGGTGAATAGATAGTCCTACACTCCTAGAAATAGGGTTCCTCAAAGGATATTTGCACTGAGTGCCAGTCCCAAGCCCAGATAAAATGGGAGGGTTGTGACAGGAAGGACAGCTGGTGTAAAACCTGTGCCAAATAAAATATGCAGACCAATGAACCTCTGTGGCAACCCCGAACGGGAGCATCCGAAAGAACAACAAACAAACTCTTTGGACCCTTTCATGTTCACACAGAGGGTCAAAATATAGAGAACTTCAGTATGCTAGATGAAACCTTTTTTCTAAGAGTGTAGTTGACATTCGCTTCAGTTTCTTAGTATCTGATTTCCACTGTTCAAGAATCTTTGCATGTCATTTTACCTAAGACAAAGACACGCCCTCAGCCAGGTTGATGGATTCTTCATATGTAGAGTCCTTCCGGTCAATTTATGGGCCGATGATGTGGACAGTTATTTAAAACTGGGCCCCTGTGAGGCCACAACATATCCATGGTTCATCATCCAGCTGGTGATACACTTCAAGATGCTTCCACAGCTGGGGTAAGAATCTCTTCACACAAGAGAACATTTTACACACTTGTTTTTTGCAGCTCTAGTACAGGAACACTATAGTAACACATTTGCTATTTGCCATATCACCATGATGAATGAATTAAAGAATAGCAATCCCTGAAAACATTAGCTTTAGCATTGCTGCCTTATAGTTCTAGGGTCCCTGGTTTGATCTGGAGCTTGGGTGGTTTACTGCCTATGTGAACTTTCACATGGTCTTTCCTCCCAACTCCTGAAAACATGGTGGTATATGGACTAGCTATGTTAAACTGCCACTAGGTGTGAATGCATATATGTATGGTGCCCTGTGCCCCACTTCCAGGGTGTATTCCCACCTTGTGTCCACTGTTCCTAGGATAAGCTCCAGATCCATTCTTACTGAAGATGAATGAATGAATAAATGTAGGCTACATACCTATAGGATTGGGAAAAAATACAAAAGAGTCTTTCAGCTCATATTTTCTTACTGTAAATATTTCTTATATGTAAATGTAATTAGATAGCTACCTATGGAAAACCTAGGCTACATGAGTTTCTAGCTCACTAACAACAGTGGAGTTGTATCTTAGCTTCTCAACACCAAATCCATTGGAATTAATGTTGCAAAAACATTCTACTAATACTACTTGACTAATAATATCTGTTACTACAATATAAATATGAGGATTTCAAATACAAAAGGATTGTTGATAACTCCTACTCATATTACGCATCTTGTCAAGTGCATAAATCTCATTTTGAATTTTGCTTAGATAGATAGCTGATTTAATAATAGCAGTTCATGCCCTTAGATTTTCAGACACTACAACACACTCTATACTTTCGTCTCTTCTCTCCTCTAACTGTGTGATTTAATTATCTTCCAGTGTTGTGTAGCTCTAGTTCACAGACGTTCTGTGGATTAGCCATGCTGGAAATTCGATGCTGGATAAATAACACACTCCCAACACCCACACCCTCACACTGGCTAATCGATTCTTCATAGATTGACTCCTTGTTTCAGTTTTAAAAAATAGGTATGTAGTCATGCTAACTTAATAAATGTATATACACATTTAATACAGTACTCTTATTGGATATATAATTTTTGAGAGCCAAATGCAAAACTGTTCCCCTTTATATATTATGTGGTGCACTATTTAGGGTCTAGGATACATCTTGTACTACATATGCAGTGCTATTACAGAGGGTAGCATAGAGTCTATTAATCTATAGCCTGTATATTGTGTTTATACAGTATATGAAGTGAAAAACTGAATCCTTGATGCTCCGTCTCAGACAAAGTGCACCAAATAGCTCCATACAGGATAATGGGTGCACTAGACAGGGTGTAGTAGCATTTTATACTCTATACAGAGCAAATAGTTAAATGTATAGTAAATGTATAGTACCATATATTGAGTCTAGAATCCATTATTTGCTTATACAGCATATGAACTACAAATCTGAATCCCAAATGATTCCAGTTTTTGGACATGTAGTGCACTCTATGTAGGGTGCTTGCATTCAGAGGCAAGATATTAATCCCAGATGGTTCCCTATTGGGTATGTAGTCCACTGTATAGGGTCTAAAATCCACTGTGTCTGTGTTTGCGTCTAAACAATGAGAGTATATACTCTAAGTACATACTAGTGCACTTCATGTGCGCTCTGACCCTTGTTCAAGGGTTAGTGGACTAAAGTTGGAGCACGGTCAATTGAGAAAGGGCGGCTTTCTTTGACCTCCACTCAAACGGTCCGTGTGTGTGAAATGTTCTAGCTTTAAATCAAAAGCTTCTGTAGGCTTGAACTACAAAGTGATGTAAGATTTACAGGCTTTGTAAGTGTCAAAAGTGTGTGTGTGTGTGTGTGTTTATAAGTGTCGCAAGCGTTAATAGCTGCTTTTGGTGTGGTTTACATCTAACACTTAAATGAAACACGCTTCAAGAGATGAATTCATCGTTAAGGCTGCAAAGACAAAGCATAGCGCGACACTTTTGCATTTGCAGTCAAGATGTTAGTAGTTTAGCAGTAGATCACACACACTCATGCACACATCAAAAAGATTGTTTGCAGGTTTTATTAATACAAACCTGTACCAAATCACATTCGATTTTCCTGATATAGGCCAAATGAACGTTTATTCAATTTCTATGATCAATCCATTCTGGACGTGTCCTAAACCACCCAACCTATTCATTATATACTGTAGGTCACATGACAATTAGAACATTATCACAAACGTCTTATTATCATCAGCCCACTGTGGTGTTATCCCAAACCCAGTCCCATTCCACTACATACTGTAGGTTGCAAATGTTTTACCATAATTAGTCCACTGTGGACATGTCCTACACTACATCGCATGCCCTATTCATTATAAATTAGATGATCAGACTGTGGATGTGTTCCAAACTACACACCCTGTTCACTATAAAGGCCACATATACACCAGCATGAATGCAATGTGGACGTGTCCCAAACCACACACTATTCGCTGTATAGTTCACATAAACATTGGACATATATTTCAAATATTCACATCCAAAACATAATTTTTTCCCCCTCTATATGCTACAATGTCACAAATACCATTATGGGTCCACTGTGGACATATCCCAAACCACATTCCCTGTTCACTATATATGTACTATAAATGCACAAACACCATCACAAATACTTGAAATCATCAGTCCGCAGTAGTCATGTCCCAAATCTAGACCCTATTCACTACATAGGTCACATGAGCATCAGTTCACTGTGGATGTGTCCCAAACTACATGGTTTACTATATATGTCACATAAACAGCGAACATATTCCAAAGCATTTTTCCCTCTATATGTCACAAGTGCTTGTCACAAATGCTTCAGCATTAAGGGTCCACTGTGGTCGTGTCCCAAATCACATACCCTATTCATTATATAGGCCACCATCACAAACTTCTTACTATCATCAGCCCACTGTGGTCGTATCCCAAACCTAGACCCATTCCACTACATAGGTCACATACAGACCAGCACAAACGTTTCACATTATTAGTCCACTGTGGACATATCCTAAACCACATATCCTAATCCTTATATAGACCACACATTCACCATGACAAATGTTTTACTGCAGTCAGTCCAGCATGGTTGTGTCCCAAACAACACCATATTCACCATATAGGCTAATAATAGACCCTAACCAATCGCAATGCATTGTGGGATTGCATGTGGGTACAAGCTATTTTCTAGTTGAAAAACAAAATGGCAGACTGCCAAAATAGTTCACTGTGTAGTGTACAGGATTTTAGCACGGAAAAAAACACAATGTACAATTTGTCTAATTATATATCTCCACACCGATAAAACCGAATGGTGCATTCCAGCAGGGCTAAAGAATGCATGCAGGGAAGTGTGTCTGTATGTGTGTGTGTGTGTGTGTGTGTGTGTGTGTGTGGCCTGTGATCAAACATGCTTTGATTGCGCTTACTGAAACCTTAACGAGCGTGCCATATGCTTTTAAAAGGGGCATTTACAGGAAGAATGCCAAACTTTCAGCAGTTAGATGGTAAAGCTGCATCCGTGATGAAGTTATATGCTCGCGGGTGACACACACACACAGACACACGTATGGAATGGGATCAAAAGAAGTGCCGAAATGTGTGTATGTGTTTGTGTGTGTGTGTGTGAAAAAGAGAGAGAGACAGAGAGAGATGATGCAGGGCTTGGATTTTCCCCGTGTCTATGTGTCGATGTCTGGTAAAGATGAGAGGTTGTTTCAGCTCTGTGATGATCAAAGACGTGCTGCCCCTCTGATATAAAAATGTGGCTTCTGGCGGTACATATAGCTAATATAGCTAACAAGTAATGGACCAGAAGCAAGCATCAGACATTAAACATTTTAAGTTTGAGGAACTGGGGGGGTGGGTCGGGTATGGCATGCTGGCTTAGTGGTTAGCACATTTGAATCTCACCTCTGGGGTTGTGGGTTCGATTCCTCCCACTGCCCTGTGCTTTGCATGTTCTCCCTGTGCTTCAGGGGTCTTCTCTGGGTACTCTGGTTTCCTCCTCCAGTCCAAAGACATGCGTTGTAGGCTGATTGGCAGCTCTAAATTGTCTGTAGTGTGTGTAAGTGTGTGTGATTGTGCCCTGCGATGGATTGGCACCCTGTCCACGGTGTCCCCTACCTTGTGCCCCGAGTCCCCTGGGATAGGCTCCAGGCTCTCCCATGATCCTGTGTAGAAGATGGATGGAACATTGTGGTCATATTGGGCCGAGCTATTGCTTTAAAATTGTAAGCACCAGTGAGCAGGTTTACAAATGTGGATAAATATACTGTCCACTACACAGTTACAATTATAATTTGTTACAAAAGTAAGTGTACTTACAACCAATTGCCCAGATGAAGAGTAAAGTACCACACGGAACCAGAGAGTGAGGAAAAGCAAAGGTCAAAGTTTATTGTTCCACCACACGAGATCCACACAGTTTGAGACGTCCCAAAAAATGATCTAAAAAACCAGAGCTGAAGCTCTCCTAAACTCAGTTTTTCAAATATGTCAATTAATATAAAATGCTGTAGAAAAGACCATAGCTAGAGAACAGTAAGCCCATGGCTTCAAGCAGTCGTCTATTTGCATATACAGCCTGACAAATAATTAACTGCACTTGAAGCATTCGTAAAAATAAAAAATAAAAACACCCAAAACTGTATACGGTACCATAACGAAGACGGACTGTATGTTGATACATGAAATTCTGGAGGGACGTCGGATGGCGTGGCGCGGTGATGTAATGATGTGTGCCGTTAATTGCTCTATGTTCTATAGCATGTAAAATGGGAACAGGAATATTCTAAAAGCAACTCATGTAAACACCTTAATCACAATATTGTCTTATTCAGAATAAGGTCAATAATTAGATTACTGCTGTCCATGTAAACGTAGTCAGTGACATACTTCACCATCACCAGCCAATCAGAAACACGATCTGACATAAACAAGAAATACTACATCCACAATTGAGAAGTAAGGAAGTGGTTAGTGTCAATCGTATTTTCAGTGAAATATATTTACTTCAAGTTAGTTTATACAAGACACACCACCTTATTAGGAACAGCTGTACACCCGCTCAAACCATGGCAGCAAGGCAATATATACATTAACACCATGCAGATACAGGTCAAGAGCTTTTATTAATGTTCACATCATGCATCAGAATGGGAAGAAAAGACTTTAACCATGACATGGTTGTTGGTATGCTCTCAGGCAGGCTGCTTTGAGTATTTAAGAATAAGAGAGGTCACAGGAGAGTGGCCAGAGTGGTTCAAGCTGACAGGAAGGCTATGGTAAGTCAAATAACCACTCTTTACAGCCGTGGTGATCAGAAAAGCATCTCAGAACAACAACACGTCAAACCTTGAGAAGAGCACAACAGGGTCCATTCCTGTCAGCCAGCCAAAGCTGGAAAGTTGAAGATTTAAGACTTTTTCCATTTCAGAAAATTCACTAAATTATATTATAAACCGCTGACACTGGAGACTCCTTCCCAAAATGCAAAATAAACAACTGACAGGAAATTGTCAACAAAATAACAATTACACTCAGTTTAAAATAAAAAATCTGTTTATGTGGATCGTTTGCCATACAATTTCCTGTGCTACTTGTTACTATAGAAATGACATATTTGAATGAGCGCATTAATATAAAGCTGTGAGAGTCAGAGCTTCTGTTATAGAACATTCTTGAACAACTCCTTAGAAGTTGTTCTGAATCGAGAATTCAACAGCACTGTGGTCTGACACAGCTCACACTGTGTGCTAAATGTCTACGTTCGTTCCGAAACAAAGATAAATCGATTGCTTAGCACTGATCAGTGTTGGGTTAGTTACTCAAAAAAAAAAAAAAAAAAATCCACAACAGATTACTAATTACTACTTTAAAATTGTAATCTGATTACATTACTGATTACTGCATGTAAAAAGTAATCAGATTACTAATTACTTTACTTTTAAAACCTACAAAAATACACTACAAAGTGGAACTCATAGTTCTTTCAGTATTTTTAGCATGCGTCAATGTATGACATGATGAGAAAAAGTTGGATTTATCATAAAACCTGCCTTGGGTGTTGTCACTGTTTGTAGGACTACCAGACCGATAAAAATATAAAACTTTTCTAACTAGGCTAGTTTGGTGTGACTAGTCAAGGGGAGGTACAACTAAGCAATCACTGTATGGGTTTAGCTGCTACAGTGCCACGCAAAGTACATTATCTTTCCTTATGCTCTGCTCAGCATCAGAGGATGTTACTGTTTCAGTTTCAACCCTTGTACTGGTTTTAAAATAAATAAATAAATAAAATTTTCCCCACACTGACTATGTGAGCTAGTGTTTGGCAGAATTGAGAGCTGTCAGCCAATAAGACACGGGTATTTCCAGGTATTTTCCTGTGAACCCTGTCTGATTGGTCTCACATTCGTTCACTGAAGATATAAAATTACAACACCGACGTTCAGTTACGTAGTGACAAAGCGCTCCAAGTGGAGAATTATTCGGGGCTAAAGAAAAAATCTTCGAGGCAAAACGTGATTTATTTAAAAAAATTAATTTCACTTAATGTTTTCTTAACAATACATTTGTAACACAAGTAACAATTTTATTCACATCAGTAAGTGTAATCAAATTACATACATTTAAAATGTGATGCGTTACATTACTGCGTTATCAGAAAAATTCATTAGATTACAGTAATGCGTTACTTTACAACTTTGTAATGCATCAGTTATAAATCTTGTATGGTAGCACTACTTGTATTGTTCTCCGCTTGATATATCACTTATTTCCTCATTTGTAAATCGCTTTGGATAAAACCGTCCGCTAAATGAATAAATGTCAAATGTAAATGTAAATGTTATACCCAGCTCTGTTAATGACCAGTACAGAAATGGCAATGGAGGGGAGTTTCTCTTGTTTCTCCAGATTCATTTGACACCAAACATATTTTACACACCCTATACACCACCTGTGTTTCTGTGTGTGTGTGTGTGTGTCAGTCATTAACCCCTCGCACAGGTGTTGGATTACATCACCCTAATCAAGCTGAGTTATGCGTTTTCCCTCAGAGGTTAAAGGTCTGAGGTCGTTGCCAGGGGAGGCAAATGCAAGGAGGTCAAAGGTCACAATGGTGTAATGATGGTTCTAGGAAGAGCAGGTTTTAAAAGATGAAAAAAGTCACATTCATTTTTAAGGGTTTATTAATATTATATCATACACACTACCATCACACTACTTTTAGCCCTTGTTGTTGCTATTTTGCACATGCAGATCAGTTCAAGACCGGAGACTGGTCAGAGTGCCCATGCTGACCCCTGTCCATCCCCGAAAGCACCTACAAAGGGCACATGAGCATCAGAACTGGACCATGGAGCAATGGAAGAAGGTGGCCTGGTCTGATGAATCATGTTTTCTTTTACATGATGTGGACAGCTGGGTGCGTTTGTGTCGCTTAACTGAGGAAGAGATGGCACCAAGATGCCCCATGGGAAGAAGGCAAGCCGGCGGTAGCAGTGTGATGTTCTGCTGGGAAACATTGGGTCCTGACATTCATGTGGATGTTACTTTGACACGTATCACCTACCTAAACATTGCTCCATACCAAGTACACGCCTTCATGGTAACAGTATTCCCTAATGGCAGTGGCCACTTTCAACAGGATAATGCTCCCTGCCACACAAAAAAAATTTCAGGAATAATTTGAGGAATATGGTGTTGATTTGGCCTCCAAATTCCTCTGATCTTAATCTGATCGAGCATCTGTGGGACATGCTGGACAAATGCGTCCGATCCATGAAGGCCCCATCTCGCAATTAACAGGACTTTAAGGATCTGCTGCTAATGTCTTGGTGCCAAATACCACAGCACACCTTCAGAGGTCTTGTGGAGTCCATGTCTTGATGGGTAATGAGCTGTTTTGGCGGCAAAAGGGAGACCTACACAATATTATAAGGTGGTTTTAATGTTATAGCTGATTGTTAAAATGTGATTAGACAGACTGTATAGTGCTATCTAATGCTAAAATGCATCCAGCTTACTTCACATTTACAAATATTAAAGATAAAAACTTGTTTTAAAAGAACACATTAGCTGTGTCTATATCTGGATATGAGAGAAAAAAAAGAAAATGTCTTTGTGACCGCCATTCCTGTCCCTCTTCTCCTTAATTAGGAGATCAACTTGTCTCCGTAACCTGTGTTAACTTGCTCTGCATTATAACATTCATCTCAGTGTGTGTGCGATTTAAGATGGAACCCGAGTTGCATTATTCAGGGCGTTATAAACACACTGGGTTTGTGTTTATTTATGTCTTCTGGGTGCTTTATTGGGAGGTGCAGGCAGTTGTGTCCTTGACAGCCGCTCCGTGTTGTATTCTGATCTTATTTTTAGCGTGCCTTAGCGTGACAGCAGCTCGGCGTTGACTTACAGTCACAGAAAAGGATAAATAAACTGCAGGAAATCCTCACATTTAATCCTCCTCGGCTATTGTTCACGTTGAAAAACACACACCCTTTGGGGAGGCTTCAGAATGCACGAAACGTCTCTTTGTCCCAGCTTTAAATGCTCAGAAGTGTGTGTGTGTGTGGACAGAGTATTAACAGAGGTCTTATACAACACAGTAACTGATTAACCATACTGTGAGAACAGACCTTTACTCTCCCTCTCTCTATGAGAAAGAAAGAAAGAGAAAAAAAAAAAAGAATTAGAGCAAGGAGACAACATATTAGTCTGTAATGCCTTTACATTGGTGTGTGTGTGTAGGTGTGGGTACATTTTGCATTGTTTGTGCAAGTGTGTGTGTGGTGTGGTGTGGTGTGTTAAATTCAGGGCCTTTCTTGCTGATTTGATTATTTCCTCTATCGCACCTGTAATGTTTAACTACCTAAAGCAAAAACACTGTGTGTGTGTGTGCACACTAGGAGGAGATAACGCCGAGTTGTACATTAAAAGCAGTTGAATAGGCGACTTCCTTCCTCATGTTGACCTGTCGCTCACACTCACATTTACTTCCGATCCCGCCACCTTTGATCCCGCCAGCCCGGAAAAAGCGTGCGAGCTGATTGGCTGCTTTGCCGAGCGCCCATGGATGTTTGCTCTGGCTTTGTAGAATCTGGCAAGCATTTCTCTCTTTCAGTGGAATGGATTGACAGGTTTGACAAAATTACATTTGAACATGCTGAGAAAGAGAGAGAGAGAGAGAGAGAGAGAAGGGGGGTATTCATAAAATAACAGAAATAACAAATTTAGTCTGTTATGTAGTATCATGTAAGCTAATGAAAATTTTTTTTTAAATGAATAAAAGTAGTTGAGATTGTTTCTCTTGGCAACTTTTCAGTGCTCAAATATTAATTATGACTGCAAAAACCTGCCTCCTGAGCAGTGATGGCTGGCCATGATATTAGATTGGATGCAAAATCTATTTCTTATCTATGTATCATCGATGGCATAAGTATCTGTAAAAAACATTTTATTTATTTATTTATTTATTTATTTATTTATTTATTTATTATTATTATTTTTTTATTATTATTTATTTTTATTTTTTTACATTTTTTTTTACAATTCACTGGTGTATTTATTGCACAGAGTTACCTGATATATTATTAGCATTAGCAGTTTCTTTGCAGAGGTTAGCTAGCAACATTAGTTTGCTAAATTGTGCTAGTTAAAAGGAAAAAAAAAAAGTGCAAAAGCTCTGTGAATGTTCAAGAAATGAAATTAGTCTTTTTATGTAATTGCTTTTTAGTATCACTTTTGCTGAACAAGTGGCTCATTTGACCTGATCCTTGATTACATTATCACTTAAAACAGCGGAAGGACATATTTTGATCACTTGTTTTTTTTTTTTTTTTGACAAAAAACAATTTGACAGTCATGCATCATGGACTGTATTCAGAAATGTTGACTTAAGTGCAAAGTTACGTCAATATGTGCACAGGGAAAGTTGTGCATATTCAGAGTCGGGTTCCGCACCTGCTTAATTTGAATTACCTCTGTGTAGGTTGCCAGATTTTTTTTCTTGAGTAGAGGTGTCTGGGACAAGGTTTTTCAGCAGTGTCTAGACTACACACACTTACTTTTTAGCAGAATCAGGGTTATGAGGACTGAAAAAGGAAATTATGTGATGAAATGAATGAAAAGGTGATAAGCATTGAAATAAACATCTCATAGCAGTCAAGTATATTGTCAATGTACTGTAGTGCTGCATGAATAGTCCTTGTTGTAATTATCACATTAATTACAGCAAAATTCTTTTTTTTTGCAACAAAATGGCTGACACCCTCGTTATTCGGAAGTAAAGAATAAAATAGCACTTGATCCAGCGCATTGTATTATTTTTCCTTTTGCTTTTTATATTGTGTGCAGACACTCACTTGTGTGAGTGAAGCTCTTTGACAGATTTGACAAAAAGTGGCCCAATTTACCTGACTCCGCCCAATCCGTCATCTGTAGCAAATCCAATCCCATCCAAGGTTCAGCTACATACAGTGTTCTAATAATGTGACTGGCTTCAAGATCTTGCCTTCCTACAGTGACACGCATACTTCTTGCATATTTGCAATTACTTTCTTAAATAATTGACAGACAAATTACTTGTTACTACAGAAACAAAAACACATTCAAATGAGATATATATAATTATAGAGCGAAATGTGGAGGGAATTAAAACTTTCTTCACGTTCTTGGTGTCTGTGTTCTCGTTCCCTCTCTCTCTTTCTCTCGCTTGCTTGCTCGCTCTCTCTGAGTGGCAGGTCAGTGTGAGGCTTGTCAGTGCTTGTATTATCGGTGTGAGAGATCCTGCGGTACATGCTAATAGAGTTATTCAGCACAGCGGAAACACACACTGAGCGAGGCATAGAGATGCAAATCAGCCATTAAATGCTGGCACAGAGAGGAGGAAGTGAAGGGGGGGTGGTGACCCCAAATGAATTATCAGACACGTTTACCCATGGGGCATTGGATATTCTGAATTCGTGGGACAACGGCAAGTTTTTTGTCACCCACATGCAAATGGTCCTCCAGAAGCAGATGGAACTGGTGACCCCAGATTTGACCGAACTTTCAAAACTGCTAAGATGGAGTTAGCAATTAGGAACAGTTACATTTTGTTCCGCTTCAGTGGTTAAGTCTTGAGATGCTACAAGGTCATGCTAATGTTTAGCTTTAGCAAATGGGTTCCAGCATTTGGTTAGGTTAGGTTATAATACATATTAGTGCTCTAACAAGGCACCTTAGCAAGTGGTTCGAGTCAAATACACAGTAAACTGATGATGATCTTTGTGTGGCATACAGTAGATATAAAAAGTCTACACACCCCAGTCAAAATTGCAGGTTTTTGCTGTAACCCTTTTATAATGGGGCATGTGACTGTGCTCAGAATTAACCAATCACATTCAAACTCATGTTCAAAAGTAATAATCATACGCCTGTCATCAGCGAAATGATTCTGACTGACCCCTGATAAAGATCAGATGTTTCTGTAGGATTCTGTTGACATCCTCTGCTGAAGTCCTGGTTGGTAAAGAGCTTACAAATCATGTACGGGATCTCATTGTCGAAAGAAATTGATCAGGAGAGGGGTAGAAAAGAATTTTCAAAACATTAGATGTACCATGGAACACCGTGAAGGCCATCATCGATAAGTGGAGAGAATGGGGGCACTACAGTGACATCACCAAGAACAGGAAGTCCCTCAAAACCTGATAAAAGTACAAGACAAAAACTGACCAGGGAGGCTGCAAAGAGACCTACAGCAACATTAAAGGAGCTACAGGAACATCTGGAAAGTACTGGTCACTCTCTGCATTTGACAAGAATCTCATATTCTTCACACATTTGGGCTATGGAGTAGATGGAAGCACTTTCTCATGAAAAAAACAAACAAACAAAAAAAAACAATACAAATGCCTAAATCACCCCAAACCATGTGGAAACATGTGTTATGGTCTAATGAAACCAAGATCTCATTTTGGGCATAATGTTTTTGTTTGACTCAAAAACAAGACAGCTTATCACCAAAAGAACACCATACCCACGGTAAAGCATGGTGATGTGAGCATAATGATATGTTGATGCTTCTCTTTAGCTAGGACTGGGGCTCTAGTCAAGATAGAGGAAATCGTGGATAAATTATTGTCGAACAAATCTACAAGCTTGAGGCTTGTCAGTGCTTGTATTATTGGTGTGAGAGATGCTACAGTACATGCTAATAAAGTTATTCAGACCTGCACAAGACACGGTGAAGCATGGTTGTGGGAGCACCATGCTATGTTGTTGCTTCTCTTCAGCTGGGACTGGGGCTCTAGTCAAGATAGAAAGAATCATGGATTACTTATTGTCTAACAAACCTTCTGTTAGACAGCTGAAGATGAAGAAAACAAATAATCTTCCAGCAAAATAACAATTGAAAATCAACAAAGGAATTATTCAACTAGGTCTTTTTTTCTTCTTAACGTTTTCCTCTGCAATTTTAACAGGGATGTGGCCTTTTAATATCCACTGTACATAATAAACATATGTGGTTTGAGACACATCTACAGTGAATTGATGATGGCAGGACTCTTGGGTTGATAATACATTGAATAAGGTATGTCCACAGTGGATTGACGATATACTGGATAGGGTGTGTTGTTTGGGACATATCCACAATTGACTGACTATGTTGAGGTTCTCGCAAGGATGACCTAGTATGCAGTGAATACTGTGTGTGGTTTGAGACACATTCTCAGTGGACTCCTGATATAGTGAATAGGATGTGTGGCTTGGGACACATCCATGGAGGACTGATGATGGTGAAGCTCTCACGAATATGACCTATATAGTGAATAGTGTGTGTGGTTTGGGGCACGTCCACAATGGAAACAGAATATAAGGCTAGTCATGTATTTAAGAAAGAATTCGGTGTTTGAGCCTGTTGTGTGTGTGTGTGTCTTAAAAGACAGCTGTGTGTGTTTTTTCATACCTTTCTCTTCCTCTCTGCAGGTAACATGTTACCTTGCTCCAGGTTCAATCTGTCATCAAGCGGGGTGTGTGTGTGTGTGTGTGTGTGTGTGTGTGTGTGTATGCGCGCTCCAATAAAAGGGTTCAAGTAGAGATCTGTCATGCACACGCACACACGTGCACAATCACACACACACACACACACACACACTCACACACACACAGACAGAAGGCTGCCAGCTGTCAGGTTTGTTAAAGCACATTCCGTTTAACGTCCTGCAGCTCTCTTTCTCTCTCACTTTCTCACTTTCTCTCTCTCTCTCTCTCTCTCTCTCTCTCTCTTCCTCTCCCTTGGCGTCTCTTGCCCTCTCTATAGAATCAGCGTGTTATTGAAATGCATCCAAATGCAGCATGTTGGGCCTTGCACAGAGGAAAGGCGTTGCTGTTGTGTTTTCAAACTGCAGGTTACATTTAAAAGGGTGCTAAAAAGCAGCCACACAACACAGACACACACACACACACACACACACACACACGTGCACACACACACCCACACACACACACACACACACACACACACACACACTCTCTCTCTCTCACACACACACATCCCGCAGGCTGATTGATCATCTGTCATGGTAATGAAACGTTATACACAGTAGATTGCTCAACCAACAGTGACGTTGGAGCGCGATCGGGCATCAGAGTCATTCAGAGGCCAAACATACACAAACACACATTTCTCTCTCTTTCTCACACACACACACACACACACACACACACACACACACACAACTAGTGTGCCTCTAATACAAGTTTCAATAAGGTGAGTACACACAATTCACATTTTCAGTCCACTATAGACATGTCCCAAACCATACACCCTTTTCAGTATACTGTATATAGCCCATCTCATGACTATCATTGAGAGTGGACACGTCCCAAACCACATACCCTATTCACTAGTGCATTATGGGTACTCTGTCATACAGAACTTGATGATTTGGCTATTTCATTGTAGATTCCATATGTCCATCCATGTTTTTCTAATATTGTAGTGGCCAAGTGAGAAGAAAATTAAATATTGAGGTTGGAACACACACTATGGATATGACAAGAAAGTGCCTTCCAAAATAGTGCACTTTGTAGTGAACCAAATGAGGTCGGGACGGGGTGAGAGTAGTTGGTAGCATCAGTCAGCATCTGATCATTAGGACTGGAATGAGAGAACTTCAAAAGTCAAACGTTCTCCAATGGCTCAGACTTTATGAGTTGTGACTCAATGTTGACATTTCTCAAAATGGCGGAATCCACTGCAAATGGGTTTGTGGTTGATGCTAGGTATAATTAGAGTGTAATTTTAGTCGTATCAAGTTTTTCTTGGTAGTTTACCAAAACATCTCTGGAAGATGTTTATTTTACCAACATTTTTTTTTGTTTCTTTTCCACTGTCAAATTTCCTTTACACATTTATAAAGGCTATCTGCTAGCTAACTAAAATGTTACTCTCATTTCAAGAAAAACTGAGGAGTTTTTCAACATTCATATTCCCTAGCAAAATGTTCTTGCAGCTTCAATCACGTGAGCAGCCAGCCTCTTGTGTGTTGCAGACGTTAAAGAAAGTTACTGACTGCTGGATGCTTTCAGACATGATAACAAAATAGCCGACGTGTAAATTAGTGCACTCCTAAATAAAACTCCATAAACTGCAAAGCTGACAGAGCTGAAAATGATGACTAAAGGGCACTTCCTAAGCATTTTAAGTGTTAAATCTTCCAATAATGAAGATCCCCCATTTTTCCTCCTTTCATTTTTCGCCATTGTTTTTTTTGTAATTACATAGCTAATCTTATTTTTCTTCATTCATTGGTTTGCTTTGGATTGCTTTCTTTCTTTAATATGAAATGACAACATTTTCATTACGAATAAGCTACTATAACATGACATCATTACCTGTGTATAAAATTCATCAGCTACACGATCTGAAGCTGATCAATCAAGGTTCACGTTAGTGAGTTTCCTCAGCAGCTTTGGATTTCTTGTGTAAATGCTCCTGCAAACAATTTACAGATAAATTTATTCATTATTCATGTCCAGCTTAATAAATGTTTCCATATAAGGCAAAAACGATGGAAACATTTGCGTTAATACCAAAATATAGAGTAAAAATATATGAAAATTGCAACAGTGTTGTATAAAAACACAATTAGAACACGTGAATAACTTTTTAAACATTTTTTAAACTAACTTTTTTTAGTTTTTAACACATAAACAACTTGAAGTACTTTATAAAGTAAATGTTAAAACAGTTACTAGTAACCTTAAATTCTTCGCTAAGTCTTATTTATTGGTTCTTTCTCATCTGATTTTGGGTCATCTTTCCATTTTTTCCTTATGTTTATTAAAAAAATAAAGAGGACAGAAGCAATAATTTTCCTCTAGAATTGAGCCAAAACATTAAAGTAGTGGTTTTACATCCTATATTAGTACCCATTCCCTGCCCTTCACATTTTGTCACAGACTGAGCGACAGAGACAAGGAATGTGTTTTGTTTTGCTTGAAGCTTCTTGCTTGATCGGTGATGATGACGTTTCATCAGTTAATTGCGGTTTCGGATTTCCTGTAGCTGAACTTGTTTTAACCCTGGTTGCGGTTATTCAACATGTTAAAACTTAAAAGGGCAGAATTTCGCAACATGATAAACACAACCAAATTTGAATAAAAAAAAGTGTAAAGAGATTTGTGTTTTCAAGGCCAAACCACACATGTTATCCACTAAATATCTCAGTTAATGATTTAGTCTTCCAACAAAATGGCATGAAATGGATAAATAGAGTCCAGATAACCTGAATATGAAATAGTGATAAGACAGGGGAAGAACTGATTATAGATGATCTACTTAACATCAAGAGCCATTAACCAGACCATCTGAATAAGGTCACAACATATACAGTAGATTATCCAGTAGATATCAATAACCATAAACCATATTGTTTAGAATTCACAGGTGACCATCACCTGACAGGTTGTTGAGCAGCTAAAGTGTAAAAGTGAGATGCTACTTCCTTGGATAGCCTTAGGATAGGCATTTCCTAGTTTTGTACTCAAGTCTCCATCATTGCGCAGTTGATAACTTCAACAAAATAGACTTTAAAGTCTATAAGCTAGTGTGCTCCAAAGCAATGACAAAATTTGCATTTAGAAGATATATGCATTCAAAATTCAAAAAGTCTCTTTCTACCACCAATACGGATCAACAATTTTGATGACATCATTCTGCACTTCAGCTTCTCATCAGATTTTCTGTCCAATCAAGTGCTCTCTAGAATCTGAAGTGTCCCGCCCCCAACATTATAAAAATCCACGGTATCTGTCAAGTACGGCTTTGCCCAGGCTGTGAAGTAAGCGAACCGCTATTGGCTATTTAAAAAGGGGCAGGAGCCATTCGATATGTCCCGCCCTGACTTCCTATTTCAGTGGAAATTACGTCAACACATCGAACAGAGCCGTGTGCTTCAAGGCACTTCATGAGGACTTTACGTTAAAACTATAATGAATTCAGAAATGACTCGAATGCTCATACTGCTAAGTTGCTCATAAGCTCATAAGTTCCTGTTTACACAATTGCACTTCTTGACTATATAGTATACAGTTATAAAAGGGAAATACAAGGGAAATGCAACAAATACATATTTAAAGCTAAATCCTTAAACTTCTAATTTTAAACAGCATGCTCTTTTTAAGTAAGTAATGATTTTAATTAATTCAAAGTCGCAGCAATAGTATTCACAGACTAATGAGAAGACCAGATTTAAAAAATTTGGGAGGGGGTGGGTACAAGGCCATTATTGTTGTGCCCAAAAATGTTAATGTTCCTGCAAATTGATGAAGTAATGAATATGAATAGTCTTTTTTGTGGTCAATATGAAAATATGACGACTTAATAATGGGACACTTAGCTATTTGAATAAGAGGTCAAGAATACTACCAGGTGCAAAATAAATACAATTGACTATCAATCAGCAGATTATCATTTGCATATTTGCAGGGAAGAAACAAAGAAACCATCAATGCTATTTAGTGTAAAAAGCAACACTGAAATAATTAAATGGATCACTTAGAATCACTCATCAACATTCTTGTAGTTGCTATGGTGTTTATCATAAAGCTCTCGGTGTTCAGACACCAAAGACAGCAGCCCAACATTCATCTTGCTACTTACTTGCATCTTCTTCTTTGTTTTTTTTTTTGTTTTTGTTGGTTTCTTCTTCAGTTTTGTACTTAAAGTCGTACTTTTATGTAACTTCAGTGGCTCCAGGCATGTGAACAAAAGCGCAAATCTCATTGGTCGGCCAGTTTTTGAAAAAAACTGACAAAATTAAAAACCCTCAACGTTAAACAAATTTGATGCTTTGACGCCATGCATTTGTGTGAACACTCCCGTTAACAGCCATCGGGGCATTAAACGGACCAGGTGTGAACAGACCTGGACTTTCAGGGAGTTTTTCCTTGCTACTATCACCTCTGGCTTGCTCATTAGGGATATATTTATAAATTTATAATTCATATCTGGAATTGATATATTTCTATAAAGCTGCTTTGTGACAATATCCTTTGTTAAAAACACTGTACAAATAAAACTAAATTGAATTGAGTTAGCAAGCAACCAAATCATTGCCAATTTGCTTGATGTGACCTATGTCAACTTTTGTTCGTTAATTGTTTCATTCTTGAATTGGATTGGTCAAAAGTTGATGATTAATTTTCTTTAACATCTGCTCTGACAGTTGTTCAAGTCACATGTTTATGTTAACGAACTTCTCAGGGAGCACTCTATGTAATCTAAGCCTAGTAGTAAATTAATTAATACTTGTTACTTAACAAATAAAAAGTGTCTAATGATCGATATGGTAAGGGTTTCTGTAAGGAGATGTTTATTTACCATTTTTGGAAGGAGTCTCCGGTGTCAGTGCTTTGTAATAGTGGTAGTGGTAAATAGTGGTAAAGCTGCTCCTTTATGTATTCAGAGGAAGGAAAAACCTTCAGGAGGACTTTTTGCGAGCTGGTTAGCTGGTTAGTTAGATACCTAGCTACCTTTGCAAAGCATCAGCAGTAACCAGCTAGTTTTTGTATCAGCTAAATATTGTAGCAGAAATCAGCTACACATTCTGGGTGAGTGCTCTTGAAGTTTACAGTGAGTTGGCTTGATCAAACACATCAAACACACTTCACTCCAGCTGATGAAGTACAATGGTGGCAGGGATTCAACCTAGGATGAATAAGGAAGTCTAGGAACGGTACTGGAACGGGATCGTGGAAAGACTGGAACACATGCTTATAATTTTATTTCCATCCACCTTTTTTTTCTCTCCACATTTTCTATTTATCCAAACCAGCTTTTACACTTTAGACACTTAAAAAAAAAAAAAAAATAAAAAAAAAAAAATGGCAAACATAACATTCATGCAAAAACAGGTGGATGGAAACCACACCTCTGTTGTTCCACTTAGCTGGAACAAGAACAAAGAAGAAAGGATAAGAAACATTTGTGTCTGTTCAGCGTAAAGACTTTCCGAAGCGACTACACAAGCAAAGAAAAGAAAAATATGCTTTAAATGATGCCATGAGTAACACTCCTGCTATCCGGTGCTATCTCAGAACAGTAAGAGCTCCACCAACACCATATCTGGTTATTAACCTCCACAACTGGTTAGCGTTATTGTAGCATTTTGTTTTTGACGACGAGGCACTCTTTTTCTCCTTCCGTCAAAGGTTTTAGTCCCTTAAATGCGTCGTGACTTTGGCAATGAATGTTGTCCATCCTATAAGCTAAGTCTAGCAAGACTATGCAGTAAATGTGCATTATCATTTTTGGCAGGTTGGAAAGATATACAGTAGTTTTCTCAGGTATCTATGAGTAAAGATAGATATTTATTAACCATGCAACTATTTCTGATTGCTTTATCACAATGCACCGTCATTTTAACACATCATCACTCCCCTGAAGGAACTTTTCCTGTCCCACAAGCTTGTGAGTAAAATATTTCCCAGGTGTGTGATGATGTCTCTTCCTGTCTCTCCACCGGAGACACACACTCTGGAAAACCCCGGTGGTTAAACTCACACCTGATTTTTAATGACAGAGTGTGGGTTCCTCCTCCTCATGAGGTTTAGACATTTCATGAGTTGTGTGTAAGTGTGTGTATGTGCGCGCACAAAATCACCAGCTATTTGGATTTTGCCAGGACATGGCACTGAACTTACTGAGTATTACCACTTAACATCCTACAAGGGTGCAAACTTAAGCCTAAAGTTTCATTTTTACACAAACAGTTTCAACTCACAATGGAAATAGGTGTCACATTATCAGAGGGGAGACAGAGAAGAAAGAAGAGAGGGAAGAAAATGAACACAAAGTGTTTTTTTTAAAATATAGTTTTACAGCTAAACAATATTTTCTAATGGAATAATCAAACTACTGCCATCACCCTGCAGTGTTATGTACGTTAATTTTGTCCTGTTTGATCATGGAAAGCTATAGTATAGGACGTTTAAAATTCAGCCACTGAAACAGACTTGATTTACATCATTGATCTGTGCTATATGTTAATGTGTTTTGAGTATTCTGGTCTCCATTGTTTTGTTTTTTTTTTAACTTAATTTTTTAAAAAGTTATATTAGTGTATGTTCATAAACAGTTCTGCAATTCGGAATCTAGTCACTGTTTGTTGTTGGCAGCCTGCTACTACTGTCACGATCTCGCCGGCAGATGGCGCTGCGGCGATGATGTGCACGATCAGCTGGAGAGCGCGTGCACGAGCTTGAAGTGTGCATGGACGATAAGACTTTGTTTACAATGGACATGTGCATTTGTTTTGGTTCCTGTTCTGTCCTCACCCGGTTCAGTTACTGGCGGAGGTGCGAGGGTGTGTTGTGAAGTGTTGCCAGCTGTCAGCAATTAAGATAATGGTGACTGGTTATTTAAACCCCTTGCGTTGCTGCGCACAGCGTGCGGTATTAGAGTAGAGACTAATAGAGAAAAGACAGTAATGTTACCATGCTCTGTCTATTTTCCTGTTCCTTAGTTAAATGAGTGTTCATGCCAAGGTTTAATGAGTGTTCATGCCATAGTTAAAGGAGTGTTCATGCCATAGTTAAAGGAGTGTTTCATGCCATAGTTAAAGGAGTGTTTCATGCCATAGTTAAAGGAGTGTTCATGCCTTAGTTAAACGAGTGTTTCATGCCTTAGTTAAACGAGTGTTTCATGCCTTAGTTAAATGAGTGTTTCATGCCTTAGTTAAACGAGTGTTTCATGCCTGAGTTAAATGAGTGTTTCAAGTCATAGTCTTATTCTAAGTTTTGTGCTTCATGCCTCATTTCTAGTTAAAGGATAAATGTTTAAGTTAGTTAAATGTGGTAGAGTGTCCGCACCCTGTTTAAGTTCATGTTCTTTGCTTCAGTTCTAGTTTTATGTTTAGACCTTGTTTCCCGCCTCCTTGTGCGTTGACTTAAGTGGTAAATAAAGACTATACTCCTGCGCTTACTTCCTGTCCAAGTCTCGTTTCGTAATAGAATACCGCGCCCAACACCATGGAAGTAGCAGGAGAGTGCCTTATTGGGAGACGCTCGGATTACTCGCCGCATTTCCAGTCCGTGCAGTTCCCACAAAGGTTCACCGAACTCCCACCGGCGACAGCGGGATTGGGGAGCTACCCTCTGGAATTCCTCTGCAGCTGCCAGGTTTATTTCTGCAGCCTGGCACATCCCAAGCCTACTAAGAGCCAGTGGATTGGGTTTTTGGTGGCCCAGTTTTGCAGCCCGGCCAGGGACTGGGCAGAGCAACTGGTGAGTACTGGGTCCCCCGCTCTCCATGATGTCACCCAGTTCGCGGAACTTTTTGTTGAGGAGTTCTACCAAACAGGACATCTTCGTGGTCTGGATCTATTGGGGTGGCGGGTCAATGGAAAGCCCCAGCCTGACCCGCCCTTCCACCTTTTCTACAAGTGGATGGACATGCTAGACTCCGCAGCTCCTAAGTGGGTGAACATCCTCGAATCCTCAGCTTCGCTTCAGGTCCCAGTTGATGTGGTGGAGAGGACATCGAGATGCATGTCTGAGGGCTGCAGGAGGGAGACTCAGCTACTGCCCCGCCGAGGAAGCTGTTCCGCTGTCCAGTCCCGTCGAGGAAGCTGTCCCGCTGTCCTGTCCCGCCGAGGAAGCTGTTCCGAGCTCCAGCCCCGCAGAGTATGTCCCTCCGAGCTCCAGCCCCACAGAGGATGTCCCTCCGAGCTCCAGTCTCACTGAGGATGTCCCTCTGAGCTCCAGTCCCGCTGAGGACGTCGCCCAGCGTTCCAGTCCCGCTGAGGATGTTGCCCAATGCCCCAGCCCCGCTGGGGGCGGTGCTCCGCCTGTCTGCTGCCCGGCGGAGGCCATCCTGTTTCCTGATACATCAAAGGACAGACTACACAGGGGCCCAGGACAGCCGTTGGAGGGGGGTGCTTTTTGGCAGTCCGGGAGTGGCGCCTTTGGAGGGGGGTTCTGTCACTATCTCGCTGGCAGATGGCGCTGCGGTGACGATGCGCACGATCAGCTGGAGAGCACATGCACATGCTTCAATTGCACATGGACGATAAGACTTTGTTTACAATGGACATGTGCACTTGTTTTGGGTCCTGTTCTGTCCTCGCCCGATTCAGTTATCAGCTGTCAGCAATTAAGATAATGGTGACTGGTTATTTAAACCCCTCGCATTGCTGCGTGCAGTATTAGAGTAGAGACTAATAGAGAAAAGACGGAATGAATAATGGTGTCAGGCGGTAATGTTACCATGCTCTGTCTATTTTCCTGTTCCTTAGTTAAATGAGTGTTCATGCCATAGTTAAATGAGTGTTCATGCCATAGTTAAAGGAGTGTTTCATGCCTTAGTTAAAGGAGTGTTTCATGCCTTAGTTAAAGGATTGTTTCAGGCTAGAGTTAAACAAGTGTTTCCTGCCATAATTAAATGAGTGTTTCATGCCTTAGTTAAACGAGTGTTTCATGCCATAGTAAAACGAGTGTTTCATGCCTGAGGTAAACGAGTGTTTCAAGTCATAGTCTTGGTCTAAGTTTTGTGCTTCATGCCTCATTTCTAGTTAAAGGATAAATGTTTAAGTTAGTTAAATGTGGTAGAGTGTCCACACCCTGTTTAAGTTCATGTTCTTTGCTTCAGTTCTAGTTTTATATTTAGACCTTGTTTCCCGCCTCCTTGTGCGTTGACTTAAGTGGTAAATAAAGACTTTACTCCTGCGCTTACTTCCTGTCCAAGTCTCGTTTCGTAACAACTACAGTACATTTTACAGATTACATATCAAGTAAAGTTAAAATTAAATTTATATGTAAAATATGAACAAAACCTCTACAGTAAAAATGGAGAACAACATTTTTGCCTGCCCCAGCCCACTATAACTCCACTTTGCCTTGAAATATCATCATTAAAGTCATATTATTTTTGCATTAATGTCTGAATCCATTAAACATCTCATGCTTGAAACATGAGTCGTCTATTACAGATGATAAATGTACATTTTAGTGGCTCACTACATTCACTCAGCCCTGTTTACTTGAACACATTCACCGGAAGTCGCATTGTTCAAATTTCCTTAATATTGCAAAGGGAAGAAAAGTAAGTTTATTTATTCTTTATTTTCAACTACAACATGAGATGACTGAAGATGTCTGTTTCAAAGTACAAATTATAGATTTGTAAATTGTTCATTTAACAAAGAATATTTGAAGTAGATCAATCAGATGTCCTTAAAGTTCTCATAATATTCGTATGAATGACTGTTAATCACATTTTGTGTATTTATTTGTATAATTCTCTGCTACAAAAAAAGATTCAACTTTGTCACTCATTTAAGGGCAAAATACAGCCATTTTCTGGAAATACAGTAATTTTCTGATATTTTTGCCTGAGATAGATTATAATGTCAAATGGCTAAATGCATAGTTTCTAGATTCAATGTTGAATAATGATTTTTTTTTATTTTATTTTTTTTAAAGGTTAATAATGTATAAAACACTATCACTCTCTCAGACCACTGCTGATTAATGAAGTTAAGCTTGGACTTTATGGGCTCCCATAGTCCTACTATGTACAGTTGTTAGTTAATATACTGTGTACAATTGTTATTATTTTGTTTAAATATCTTTTTTTTTCCATTTTGTACTGCGCTTCACAAGCTACATAAGATATTTACATGTTTCCCAGCAGACAAATTAATAACAATTTACACTGATTAGCCTGTTCAAAAGTTTACACCCCCTGGCTCTTAGTGTATCGTGTTGCCTTCTTGAGCATCAGTGAATGTTTGCACCTTTTGTAATAGTTGTGTATGAGTCCCTCAGTTGTCCTCAGTGTGAAATGATGGATCTTGAAATCATATAGCCGCTGTTGGAAAGGGGTCAAATATGCAGAAAATGTTGGAAAAGCGAAGAATGTGCAGGTCCTGAAGGATTTTTCTGAAGAACAGTGGGCAGTTTAACTGCTCAGGACAAACAAGGGACTCATGAAGAACTATCACATTTAGAATCAAGCGTATGTAAACTTTTGAACTGGTTCATTTGTGTAAATTCAGTTATTATTGTGCCTTGTGGACTATATATAAACATATGTTATGTAAAATACCTTATTCAGGGCAGCTCTAAATAAAAAACAAAATGCAATTTTTATTATCCTCATTATTATTATTATTAATTTTTTTAATTATAAAAATTCTTTGTAAACTGTAAATTGGCACCCTGTCCAGGGTGTACCCCGCCTTGTGCCCGATGCTCCCTGGGATAGGCTCCATGTTCCCCGTGACCCTGAAAAGGATAAGCAGTATAGAAGATGGATGGATGGATGGATGGATGTAAACTGTAATTCTTTGGTGTGAACTAGTAGCTAAAACTAAAGTTAATCGAAAAACATATTTAGGGCAAATTTGAAAATGTGAAAATGTCTTTTATTTTGGTGACAAATCCTGTGTCACCAAATAGTGATATTGTGGTCTTTATTTGCAGATTTTCATTCTGGGCTTCAAATAATAACAAAATTTACTTAAAGTATGAAAGTAAAACTGAGAAAGATCCCGATTAAAAAAAATGAAGTTATTGATGGTAAATTAGAGCCTCTTTCACCAAGGAATGTGGGAAATCACTAGCGAAGGCTATCTAACAACAGCTTTATTCCTAATATCTCAAATGATGTCGGAAACAATCTGAATGCTAATAACTAGCCATCATAATACAAATACAAAGTGTACGTAATAGCAGATAGATTATAGTGATAGGTATTTAGCTCTCATGCTCCCTGTCACCAGTTTAGTTGCCTTATGACTTTGCAAAGATATGACTATAGAGATGTGTATAGAATGGTGTTTGAAAAACATGGTGAGTAGAAAGTAGAGATTCTTCTTTTTAGATGATAAAAAGATGATGCATAGTGCAAGTAGCTGATTCTCCATGTGCCACAATTTTTTGTTGCAATTTTTTATTTTTTAATTGAAAGCGTGGGGTTTGTGACAATGGGGGAGAGGATATTTGGGGGGTGGGGGGTGGGGGGAGGGGGGTGTTGAGTTAGGGGTATAATTAGTATTTTCATCAAAGTGAGGACTTGGAGGATGACTACATGGTTTGGGGTGGCGTTTGGGAAATCAGAGGTTAACTTTGGGTTGTGATGATTCTCATAGTCGTGAACATATCCCAGAACCCCTTTTGTCTCTTTGTGATCATTAGCTGGATAAACACGTAAATATTTGTCAATGCAGGGTGTGCGATGGCGCCATTTAAAGAGAAAGATGAGAATCTATTCTTTGGCCTGTCAGCGTGGCCGTATGCTACCGAGTGTGTTTGCTCAGTTTTAGAGGACGCATACACAATAGTTGCGGAGAGTGCTGCGTGTCATCGCGCCGTTTATTAAAGCCGGGCTGCGTGCTCAGTGGCGCGGCGTTGACGTCCCTATACTGAGTGGGTGCTGAAAGACCAGATGGACAAACATCACCATGATGATATTTCTGTTTATTTAATTTTTTTTTTTTGCTTTATGCAGAGCAGTGTGTTTGGCTGATCAGTGTGACATTGCTGTAGGTTCATCGAGGTCAAGACCTACAAAATATTTGGTTATTATAGTTTTAAGTTAGTGGTATTAATTACTACAGTCAAATTGATCATTGTTTAAAGTTAAAGTATGTCATTTTAGTATTAGTTGAGGTGTTGTGTTTTTTCTTCTCAGTGTGTTAAATGGTTATTGTTCATAACGTTGGGCTTTTATGTTATAAAAGTGTGATGAGTCTCTGCAATTAGAGTGTAAGAAACTTCCTAGTTATATGTAGCAATTTTTAAAGTTTTTTTTTTTTTTAAAGTATGATGCTAGTATTATTAGTGTATAATGTGTTTATCAATTTGTATGTACACTTGTAATATTTTACATATAATCTTATGTATCCAAAATACAGTATATGCAAAAAAATTGGATGTCACACTAAAACACTACCATACAGTTATCAAAGAATAAAAGCGAAAATTAACCACATTATTAACATTAGCAACATTAATAATAACATATACGATCATTTAATCAGTAATACTCAAAAACACAAATGTAACACATTCAGTCGCAATAGCTATCATCAAGTATAAATGCTAATGTACCATACCATACTATACTGTACCACAGCACAAACATTCAAAAAGGTTACACACAGACCTAAACACTAATTTAGTTTTAAATAACAAATAACTGTAATGTAACACTGTTAAAAAAAAATCAACCACACTGATAATCATAGGTTATCATAAGTGTTAAAGTGTAAAAGCTAATATACTAATGTAATTATGTAATTAAAATTGTTTTATATATGTTTTATGTACAACAAACTTGAAATTTCAATTATATTTGTTGTTGTTTGGAATTGTTACTAGTACCATTTGTTAGTATAGTTAGAGCTGCTAGTTTTTCAGTAAGTAAGTGTGTTTAGTTTGTCATTTGTAGTGTTGTTAGTCAGTCTGGCTTTTAAATTCTATCTTAAATTATTCAGTCCTAAATGAAAGTGTTTTAATAGTAAAAAAATAAAAATAGAAATTTGTGTTATGCTAGGGCATAGTGATTTAACGCAGTAACTAAAGAACTATTAGTTATTAAAATAAGTGTTTGTGTTACTTTAGTACTTGGAGTGTGTACGCTCTTGTGTTATTGTTTGCCAGTGGGTATAGATATCATGATAAATGACAGATGATAGATTAATGAGTTCTTGTGCTCATTCATTCAGTGTTGTAGTGATATGACCATGGTGTGACGTGGTGTGTGTAGTCAGTGTGGCATGTTTATTGTGTTGAGTTAATCTCACTGTTGACTACTGCTGTGTTAATGTGTGTAAGCATGGTTAGCATGGCCTTGAATACGCCCCCCCAACGTGCACACACACACACACACACACACACACACACACACCCATCCCTAGCCTAGGCCATAGTTTGGTTTGGGCCAACAGAAAAGCACTGAGGTGGAAATTATGGAACATTCCGGAAAAGCCCAGCTGTCCCGCACTAACACACACAGCTGTAGGAGCTCAGCAATCTCTCTCGCTCTCTTTCCACACACACATACACACACACACACACACACACACACACACACACATATATATATATATATATATATATATATATATATATATATATATATATATGTATGGTTGCTAAGGTGAGAAATACACACAATTTACACTGCTTTATAATTCACAATGGAAACTGACTACTGCTCATCACAGGTGAGTCTCCCATGGTGGCTTCCCCTGTGTGTGTGCGTGTGTGTGTGGAATCTGTACATTATGGAGAGCCATGAGCCTGTGACTGCCTATGTTCCACTTTTAACATCAGACCCCGCCCCCCCCCCCAACACACACACACACACACACAGGCTGATTGATTGAACTGTGTGTGTGTGTGTGTGTGTGTGAGTGAGTGACTGTGTTCGTGAGTGTGTGTGTGTGTTCATGAGTATGTGTGCGTGCGTGCGTGCGTGTGTTTGTGTGTGTGTGTGTGTGTGTGTGTGTGTGTGTGTGTGTGAAAAACTCAGTGCTGATCAAAAGCAGCATTAGCAGTGACTTCTTCCTCTATAAGCCGAACACACAATGAGGATTTTTTTCTTTCTAATTAAAGAGTCTCCCCTCCATCCTCCTTCGCCTTCATCTTCCTCCTCCTCCTTTCATCCCCTTCATCCCTTCATTCTTTCAGAAGTTTGCGTGAAGTGTGTACGGAAGATATTATGCCTCTGACATCAAACAGCCGACACACACACTCTCATAATAACCATAACAGCCGACTGAGGGGGGAGAGGGGAACCCTATGGAGGGACACACACACACACATACACACACACACACACACACACACAATACATTGAGACACGCATGAAAAAACATATGATATGCAGTGAGACACACATGCATACACACAGATATACTGAAACACACAGTAAAGCAGAAGCATAAAAATATAGACAAACACCTTAAACACACAAATACACACACGTGTGTGTGTTCTTTTGTAGATCTTTGTTTAAAGTTCGGCTTGGTTCGTTTCTTTGAACTCCTGCTATAAGACTCGAACCTCCCTCTATAAAGAGGCTTATCCCTCATCCTGGTGTGTGTGTGTGTGTGTGCGTGTGTGTGTGTGTGTATGTGTGTGTTGTGTTTTGTCCTTATACCAGCAAGGCCCACAGCTGTTCCCCTCAGTCACTGTGATCTGAAAACACACATACACACACACACACACACACACACACACACATACACACAACAGTGTGTCTCAAGATCAAAGATGATGAGGAACTTCGTTTTAATTAAACTTCTTTAATTATATTACTAACTTTCTCTGATTGTATGTGTTAGCTATAATTAATTAATCAATTATTTAATTCATTAATTGTTTAATTAATGTCCCTGCATATTGGTTGGCTGGCTTTCTATCCATTTGTGTATTTCAGTTCAACAAGTACAACTAAGATAAAAAAAAAATTAATCATAATAATGTGTAATTGTTTCTATATGTGTCTCGAATGTCTTTTTTCAACAACAAATTCATTATTTAGTAAATAAAGTCAAAATTTTGTATATATTGTTTTATATAAACTTTTATAACTTTTTATTTACATACATAAAAGTAAGTATATTTAAGTAAGTTTTTTGTTTTCATATACATTTTTAATGTACATATATTAGTTTACCATTTGTAAAGAGTATAAAATATTAGCAAATACTAATTAGTAAAGCAATAACATAATACTACTAAGATTTATTGACCACTTACGTAATGATAGTAGATAATTCAAGGTTGAATATACAGTTTGAATAGCATTAACCTTAAAATATACTCAATACTAATTATTTGTATATTACACTAAAGAATTTCATTACTATTAACTTTAAATATACTTAATACTCATTGTTAATATGTGGTAGTCATTTCATTAGTATTAATCTTAAATGTAGTTAATACTTAATCACTTATTAGTACTTTATAGTAAAGTAATAACTAAGTAATGTTATAAAGTTGTATGTTGAACAGTTGAACAGTAAAGAAATTAATCCAAAATATTACGAAAGGCAGGAGGATTAGAATTAAGAACCAGGAACCCAAGTTTTTTTTATGAATATAGTAAAATATACAGCTCTTTTTTTGTCTGATTAGGTGATTACTGCACACTACATGATTTTAGCCCTGAGACTAATGCTGCAAACTTGCAAATCTCCGCCTGCTACCACAAGAAAACACTAAAAACATGCTCTCAGCTTGAAATCTCAACTCATCAACTTGGGGTAGTACAGTACCAGTTCCTTCCCTGTTTAGAGAGTGACATCAGATCAACATGGCCGCTTACACTGTGAACAAAGTCCCCCTTCTATACTTTTAGATTAGTTTATAGCAGTATTGGCTTTAAATACAGATACAGTAGTTGGATACATCTGTAATTGACCATACTAATCACTGTTTGGAGAAAGATATCACTAATGTTGATGCAATTTTAGTCCTGCAATATTGCATGAATGTTTGAAGTTCACTATAGTAGAACAGTACCAGTAGCCACTCAGGCCTGTAACTGTAAAAGTACAGTTAAATAAGCTTTTTATGAGCTCTGACAGAGCAAAGAAAAGAAAAATCCCACATTCTGCATGTCGAACATCTCTAGGTGGGAAACTACCGGTTACAAGACATCATGAACGCAGCATAATTTGGGGCTCGGTGACCAATTCCACCTGCCACCCCCACCCCATCAGTTTGGTGACTATTCACATAGTTTCAGCAGCTTGATTTTCTCAGTCTACAAGTGATCACTGCAACATTTTCAAGCATGTTTGCAATTCAAGCAGCGATTAATTGTGTATTGTGAACCCCTCTGTGTCATGCGGATCACATCTCTGAATCCAGTTTATCGTCCATCTATTTGTGTGGGAGGGCAAGTGTAAATCGATCCATCCATCTTCTGTACTGCACACAGGTGGGAATTAATCTTTCAACTCTGGAGGTGCGAGGCAAACGTGCCAACCACTACACCACCATGCCCCCCACAAATGTAAATGTAATAATAATAATAATAATAATAATGCTTCTAAAAAAATTACTTGGGATGTCATACCCAAATGTTTGTTAAGAACAGAAGAAATAAAAACAAACACAACATTATTTGTGATGCCACACAATATGAAATTAGCTACTTGTTTCTCTGTACCTCCATTTCTCTTTGCAGAACAGTGAATTCCCACTGCTTGCATCTCCCCAAGCAATATTTTCTCTTATTTTTCTTTCTTCTTCTTCTTAAACAAAATAGAATTTGAAAGTCATATAGTGTGCAGGTGGCTGAGGGTAGTATACCTGTATCTCATGTACTACACACAAATAATAACTGTTAATACTAGTCATTTACTTAATACTAATCATTAGTATTGTATACTAAAGTTATTTATTAAGTACATAGTGTTATAGAAGTTGACTTGATAAGTATACATAACTGTTGTATTAGCATACTAATTTCATTTATTCATTATTTTAATAAAATAGGTGTAATACGTGTGAGTGTATGTGTGTAATGAGAAATCCAGACACTTGCTGCTGGCTAAAATATGCTTTGCTTTAGTCACACTAAGTGTGTGTTATCTTCAACACACCTGAATCAGCGCAGCTAAGGCCCAGATAAACACTTCATAAGTCAAAGCAAGTAGTTAAAGCACACAAATGTGTCTGGACGCAAGATCTGCGGCTCAACATAATTGCATCACGGGGTGTGAATTGAGGTCACATGTATCTGTGCTTGAATCCATTGAGGTTCATGGCGTCCACCTGTGGAACTCAGACACACACGGATTTCAGAGGCCAAGACTTCACACACGATTACACAGATAGCAGATAAAGTACCTGTATGACAGGTCAGGAACACCTGCAAAGCTGCCTTCACACACATGTTATCAAAGGGACAGATCTTCATACAGGGTGGACACACACACACTCATGCACACACTATCAGAGAGGCAAATCAGCAGTACCTGCTGGTAGGCAACATCACAGGTTCAGCACAGATGTTCTGCAATTCAAGTTCAACCTGAAGCTGGAGTGTCACGCACCCCGGCACGCTACAAAGATAATGGCTAATTATTGACTAGCATGGCCTCCAAAAACTGTAGCACAAAGATTTTTTTAAACAAATTTTTATTACAAATCTACACACTTTTGTGATAGTTAAAATTGGCACTTGTAGTATTTAATCTAACATTAGCTAGCATTGACATATAACTATGTATATTCACATTAAACTAGAAGTTGGACTTTGAGGCACATTTCTTTTCTTCATATAGACAAATGCTTCACTTCTGCAGTTCTTTAGCTAAATTATGTTTCTGTCAAAAAGCTCCCACAATTCTGTTTCAGAGGTTGAACTGAATGTTGACATTGAATAGCAAAAATAATTACAGTTACCACACTGAAGTTGATAATTTTCCAATAACAACATGTCCAGAAGTGTTTTATTTCTCTTAAATCACAGCAATTTGCCAACAATCAATTGTTTTATTAATTAATAAAACAATTAAAAAGATAAAGTATTAGAAACAGCACAGGAGAAACAACACCACAGCTCTGTTCATAACACTGTTAATTTGTGAAACACCCAACTGAACAATGTACTTCCATATTTGGATAAAATCTACAGTATTCACACATTCCAACTGTACACCTGTACCAACATGATAGATCAGGTTGGTTCTTCAGATCTGACCCTCGAGGTCCACTGTCCTGCAGAGTTTACCTCCAAGCTCAAGCTGAATATTTTTACAGCAGAATGCTACTATAGAGGACTTATTTCTGTGAAAATTTCAGGTTTGTATCTGGTCCCCAACCAGAGATATTCAACCTGAAAGTGAGGGAATTTTTAATTGTACTTTCTCACCCCAATAAAAAAAGAAAAGTTTCAAAACCTGAAATGTTCTGCATGCACACTGTACTTACCTAGGTACCCCCTAAAAAATTAAGACTTAGACTCGAACCCTCACTAATCACTCAAAACAAAATGAGAAAAATTTAAAATAGTCAAGCAACCAACTTTACAATTATTAGACCCCTTAAGCTGGAATGACCCTATATTTATTATTCAATTGTAATATAAGCTAGTGTACAGTACTACTCATCCTACTTGTGCTTTTGTGTGCTTTTGAGTGTGTATAAATTTACACATGAGAAGATTAACTAATGTAAATCTCAACTTGATCGACTTCAAGTAATCAAATTTGTATGGATTACTGCACTTATATATGTGGAATATACTGTCAAGTTTAAATAGCTTATTATTATTATTACATTGACATCATTTAGCAGAAGCCTTATTCAGAGCTACTTAAAGAAGTGCTTTGGAGTCTCTATCAAAAGCACATCCTCATGCTGGTTCCCTAGGTCATGGACTAAGAATATAATTGAGAACATTTTGTGAAATCTAGTCAATGTATATTATTGGCATAAATGAAATAATATAAAAAATAAAGTAAGCAGTTCAACACAAACCCAGAAATTAAGAACTCTAACACAAATAAAACTAATAATTCAATTATGACAAAAGAAATAGCACCGTATAAACGGAGGACGGGCCTGTCAGTCTGCGCTTATCCATAAGCCATAAACAAATGCCTCAGCTGATGGAAGATTTAGTGCTCATTTATTATTAATAATACAGTGAGGGAAAAAAGTATTTGATCCCCTGCTGATTTTGTACGTTTGCCCACTGACAAAGAAATGATCATTCTATAATTTTAATGGTAGATTTATTTGAACAGTGAGAGACAGAATAACAACAACAAAAAAATCAAAAACGCATGTCAAAAATGTTATAAATTGATTTGCATTTTAATGAGGGAAATATGTGTTTGACCCCTCTGCAAAACATGACTTAGTACTTGGTGGCAAAACCCTTGTTGGCAATCACAGAGGTCAGACGTTTCTTGTAGTTGGCCACCAGGTTTGCACACATCTCAGGAGGGATTTTGTCCCACTCCTCTTTGCAGATCTTCTCCAAGTCATTAAGGTTTCGAGGCTGACGTTTGGCAACGCGAACCTTCAGCTCTCTCCACAGATTTTCTATGGGATTAAGGTCTGGAGACTGGCTAGGCCACTCCAGGACCTTAATGTGCTTCTTCTTGAGCCACTCCTTTGTTGCCTTGGCCGTGTGTTTTGGGTCATTGTCATGCTGGAATACCCATCCACGACCCATTTTCAATGCCCTGGCTGAGGGAAGGAGGTTCTCACCCAAGATTTGACAGTACATGGCCCCGTCCATCGTCCCTTTGATGCGGTGAAGTTGTCCTGTCCCCTTAGCAGAAAAACACCCCCAAAGCATAATGTTTCCACCTCCATGTTTGACGGTGGGGATGGTGTTCTTGGGGTCATAGGCAGCATTCCTCCTCCTCCAAACACGGCGAGTTGAGTTGATGCCAAAGAGCTCCATTTTGGTCTCATCTGACCACAACACTTTCACCCAGTTGTCCTCTGAATCATTCAAATGTTCATTGGCAAACTTCAGACGGGCATGTATATGTGCTTTCTTGAGCAGGGGGACCTTGTGGGTGCTGCAAGATTTCAGTCCTTCACGGCGTAGTGTGTTACCAATTGTTTTCTTGGTGACTATGGTCCCAGCTGCCTTGAGATCATTGACAAGATCCTCCCGTGTAGTTCTGGGTTGATTCCTCACTGTTCTCATGATCATTGCAACTCCACAAGGTGAGATCTTGCATGGAGCCCCAGGCCGAGGGAGACTGACAGTTCTTTTGTGTTTCTTCCATTTGCGAATAATCACACCAACTATTGTCACCTTCTCACCAAGCTGCTTGGCAATGGTCTTGTAGCCCATTCCAGACTTGTGTAGGTCTACAATCTTGTCCCTGACATCCTTGGAGAGCTCTTTGGTCTTGCCCATGGTGGAGAGTTTGGAATCTGATTGATTGATTGCTTCTGTGGACAGGTGTCTTTTATACAGGTAACAAGCTGAGATTAGGAGCACTCCCTTTAAGAGTGTGTTCCTAATCTCAGCTCGTTACCTGTATAAAAGACACCTGGGAGCCAGAAATCTTTCTGATTGAGAGGGGGTCAAATACTTATTTCCCTCATTAAAATGCAAATCAATTTATAACATTTTTGACTTGAGTTTTTCTGGATTTTCTTGTTGTTATTCTGTCTCTCACTGTTCACATAAATCTACCATTAAAATTATAGACTGATCATTTCTTTGTCAGAGGGCAAACGTACAAAATCAGCAGGGGATCAAATACTTTTTTCCCTCACTGTATATACATTATTAAATAGTTTTTATTGGCAGAAAAGTGAGTCAAAATAATTGGCACTTTTGTTTTTTAGGCCTTACCCTGATTATTCATTTCGTGCTCACAGCTGTCTGTGGATCGTTGACCCTCATTATACCCTCATGCCATTACATCCTTCTTCTACAACTTCCCTCTTTCTCTCTCTCGCTCTTTCTCTCTCTTTCAATAACAGGTGTGTCCCTTCATCAGAGCTGGTTGTTCATACTGTACATGACTGGCTGTGTTCCAAAACAAAACTTTTACCTTAATTTACCAGGGTTTTGGATGTATTCATCTTCGTGTGTGTGTGTAAGAGTGTGTGTATATAAAGGTACATAGCTGTTAAGGAATTGTGGGTGTTAAGGAATTGTAGGTGTTAATTGTGGGAGGTGTTACTTGAGGCTATTAGTGTGTAAGTTCACAAAATTAATTTGGAAAAAAAAAAGCAAAAAGAAAAATTCAGACAGTTTGACAGTTGATATTAAAGGTCATTCAAGGCCATTCTTTCAGTCTGGGATTCATTCAACTATTCTTCATTAATAATACCAATATCTACAATATACCTTATACAGTACATACAGTACTCTGTATAAACATGTAAATCCACTGTTATAATATTAAATGAATAATAAAATAAATAAATAAATAAATAAAATGAAGCATTGAAATCCACCGCTACTAAATACAAACCACACATTAATAAGTCAATCCACTGCTACAAAAATAAACATACATTTAAATAAATGTTAATAAATAACTGAGTAAATTCTACCACAAATGAACATAAAACTAAATACATTGGAATAATATGTGCTATAATGTATACTGGAGTAAATGTATGCACTACATTATATATTGTAAGTAAAATGTGTGTGTGTGTGTGTGTGTGTGTGTGTGTGTGTGTGTATGTGTGTGGGTGAGTTTTGTAAAAATCATAGCAAGCTTTGGTAATATTTGTAAAAGTATGCATGACAGAGTTCCTGGTAAATGATATGAAGATAGAAGCACATCTGGATGTTCAATTGATTAGTCAATGGTGTGTGTGTGTGTGTGTGTGTGTGTGTGTGTGTGTGTGTATGTTATGTGTGTGGGTATTATGCGAATTTCCTGCCAGCTAAAGCTCTGCAGTTCCAGGAATGCACTGAAATCTCTCTGTGAGAATCATTTCCTGCCTGGAGGAAACACACAGATAAGACTGGCAAAGACTCAAACAAACACACACTCTCTCTCTCTCTCTCTCTCTCTCTCTCTCTCTCTCTCTCTCTCACACACACACACACACACACACACAGTTCTGTTCTTTTTCAAAACAATGCACAATCATCCAGTATAAGAAGAGCTTATGCATAGCCACACCCATCTGTATATACTGTATAGCAGTGGTTCTCAAACTGGGCCCCCTTGGGGGGCCACCAGATGGCACCAGGGGGGTCTCATAGAAATTCTAGAACATTATTTAAAAAAAAAAATATTTTACCTCTATGTAAGTTGGGATTGTCAACTTTTGAACTATGATGTACATAAAAATGAGAATTATTAATAAATGAAATCAATTATACACAGCACACTAAGACACACATACTACTGAGACATCAGTTGATATACTAGTGTACAGTACTGTTAGCCACATGCTGATTAAACCTAAGATCTCCATTAACATGGATAAGTTTTTAGATGGAGGACATAGTCTCTTAGCTGAGACGGTTAATACAGAAGAGTGTAGTGTGAAAAAAAACTAAATTGCGAAAATTTTAGGACTCTAGGGGGCCACAAAGGGATGCACCCTACACAAGGGGGGGGCTCACACTGAAAAAGTTTGAGAACCACTACTGTATACTAACAGAGTCACATACACACACACACACACACACACACACACACACACACACACACAGATGAACATATATAAGCAGTGTATGCATAAAACTTAAGTGCAAATAAGTGTTTGTGTGTATTGGGGTGCACATGTCTTTACACATCTGTCATTTGAATTTCTATTTGAATGTGTGTGTATATATATATATATATATATATATATATATATATATATATATATATATATATATATATATATATATATACACACACACATATATGTGTATGTATTTGTGTGTGTGTCTGTCTACCTGTCTGTCTCAGATATTTCATCCATGATTAGTTGTGTGTATATATGATTAGTGTGCAAGTGTATCTACTGCACCTGTGTGTGCATGTGTGTGTGTAGTGTGGTGTTGTGCATTTCTCCCTCCTGTATATGTAGGAATGTGTATAAGTGCAGGTGTGTGTATGTGTGTGTGTGTGTGTGTGTGTGTGTGTGTGTGTGTGGTGCATTTCTCCCTCCTGTATGTGTAGGTATGTGTATAAGTGCAGGTGTGTGTCTATGTGTGTGCATCTCAGATATTTCATCCATGATTAATCGTGTGTATGAGTGCTTTGTATGTAAGTCTATCTAATGCATCTGTGACTGTCTGTCTGTCTGTGTGTGTGTGTGTGTGTGTATGTGTGTGTGGTGTGTGGTGCATTTGTCTCTCCTGTATATGTAGGTATGTGTGTAAGTGCAGGTGTGTGTGTGTGTGTGTGTGTGTGTAAGAATGTGTGGAATTTGGTTGTTCCTCCTGGACAGCCAGGCACAGATAATACACACTCACACACCCATTCATTCACTCTCACCCTCTTAGCAGAATCTCTATCTCCTATACTTAATATCCTGTATCTGAATTTGATCGAGGCATGGAGAGTTTAAAAAAAAAATCCTATTAATACCACAGGACAGAGGTTTTTTACATTATGTCAATATTTATCCATTGAAATGTGTGCTCATTTAGGGGGTTTACCACCTTAAAACACAAGCACCTGTCTTTAAACCTGAAAATAGGATCGAAGGGAAAATGCAGACTGAAGAAGGAAATTGTGTTTTTTTGTTGTTGTTGCTGTCAGATAATGTAACTATATATATATATATATATATATATATATATATATATATATATATATATATATATATATAATATGATGTAACAAGAAAAATAAATAAGACTACTAGCATGATACTGTATATGACTGCGAAGTTGACATTAATTGAAATAAATCTAATGGGATTCTAGTATATTGCTGATTGTCACATCAGTCTTGGGCAATTCTCCACCACACCACCAGAGGGCAATGTCCCACAGGTCCTAGAGATGCTTACTCCTTTCCATTTCCTGTCTGTATGGTATATAAAATGCATGGACATGTAGTGAGAACGTGAAGTCTTGCCAACAGTTGGATCCTTGCCTTTTGGATTACCCTTGTCTAGTTTGGGAGTTTATATTCTGTGAACTGATCTCTGCCTGTGACCTTGACCTTGCCTATAATAATAATAATAATAATAATAATAACAACAACAACAACAACAAACAGTCCTAATTGTCACATTAATCACTGCATTTAACCATTTTTTAACTTACACTCTCATTAATTGGCAGCTTATACAGTAAAATAGCACTTGATCCAGTGCATCCTATTATTTGACTTTTTTTTTGTCACATTTTCACAATCGATACAATATACTAAATTGAGGTCATGAGATCATAATGTGTGAATGGGATTATAGGTTATTTATCACACTGTTTTGCTTTGTCCAATTAATTAAAAATAATGTGTGAATGATGTGAATATTCTGCACTCTCTTTAAGAGTGGTTTGAAGGATAAGCTGACCAAGGACATATCAGCATACAGGACTTAGAGCTCACTTTAAGTTAGTTCATAACTTTATCCATTAAAAATTGGTAAGCAACATGACACTGTTAATTAATACTATAAATCAATGAATAGTGATTTATTTAAGTTCTGTGTTTTCCCTCCTTAGTGGTGGAGCATTGGGTTTGCGCATAGTTGGTATGTTCTGCAATATTTGCACTGTGAGTGTTTTTTGTTTTCATTTTGAGTTTTCTATATCCAATACTTAATATCCTGTATCTAAATTTGATCGAGGCATGGAGAGTTTAAAAAATATTTTTTTAGACTTTGCCTTGCCTAGCCTAGTTAAACACAATTACTCTAAACTACTTTTCATTTTTATTAATTGTTTTGCTTAAATTACATCTTTTCAAATAGGTTTTTCCCCAGATTTCTACTAGCCCTAGCTTTGTAACAAGTGGAATTTCAAACTCAACATTTGTACAGCAGAATGCTACTATAGAGGACTTATTTCTGTGAAACTTTCAGGGTTGTATCTGGTCCCTCACCAGAGATATTCAACCTGAAAATGAGGGGATTTTTTAAAAATTGTACTTTCTCATCCCCATAAAAAAGTAAGAGAAGTCTCAAACCTGAAATGTTCTGCATGCACATTATACTTACCCAGATACCCCCTAAAAAATTAAGACTGAGACTCAAACCCTTCCCATTATAAATTGACCCTAAACGTGGAACTGTGAGCAATCTTGAGCAGTACATTTGGACTTAAGTTCACTTAAGTTGGACTGAATGTTTATATTTGCTCATGCACCTTGTAATGTGCTCTAGAGATCAAGGAGCTAGGACCATCCTTAGCAGAGATATTGAGGTTTCCATACATAGCTGTAAAATTTGTTGTGTGCCATGACACAAAGATGGCCATCAAAGTTAAACCAAGTAAAATAAATAAATAGATTAAAAAAAGAACCTGGTGGTTATGCAATGCCAATACATAGAGGTAATCACAAAAAAAAAAAAAAAATGGTCAAGCAACCAATTTAGCAATTATTGGATGACTTGACCAATAACTGAGTGTTTCAAAAGTGTTGCAACACAGAGAACTGCATAGCATACTAGCATATTGACTAATAATCAAGCCTATTTTAATATGAATGATAAACCGAACATGTCCATTTATGGTAAACTGGAATATCTGGGATGAAATGTTATTGGGGATGTAGACATCTCTCTCTCTTTATTATTCAACTGTAGGCTGTCTCTCTTTCTTACTCACTGTCTGTCTCACCCTTTCTTATTTTGATCTTTGTGTCGTTCCCCGTCTATTTTTCCATCTCTACTTTTCTGACTGTCTCCTGTTCTTCATCAAAACCATATTGCTTCTCTCCTCACCATCTCTCTTTCTCTCTCACTCTGTCTCCTGTGTCTCCTGTTCTTCGTCAAATTCATGTTGGAGAGAACGAAAGTAAGATAACAGGAGGAGAAGAAAGCCAAATCAAAAAAAAAAAAATCTGTTTTTCCATGCTGTTCCTTCGCAATGTTCATACAGAATTCCATTTAGAGTTGAAAAGTCATATTGATTCATTGCCTCATGAGGACGCAGGCTGTTTTCGAAGAGCAAGGAAAGTTTTTCCTTATTTAAGCATTTAATCAGTCAGTGTCTTAAAGCTTAAATATTATATATTGCTAATGTAAAGTGATAAATAATGATATTTAATTATGTATAATAAATAATGATGAAAGTGCACATTGTTCTCATCATGGACGGCTCAGAATATTCACTCGTTCTGCATTTCAGTTATATAACGGCTCATAGAAATCTGTTCACTGTTGATTAACCTGAATTAGATGCTGACAAGGTTAAGTTGTGATAAATAATACCCTAAATCATAAGAAAACATTAGACAATTATTGTGATGTAAAAAAATTGTATCTTATACAGATAATGTAGTGATGCCATTATCTGTATAAGGAATACAGCATACAGAATACAGCACCTGTAACAGTGCACTCTGAAGTGTTGTATTCCTCTTATACCACAGCGAATTACCAATACTTTTATTTGTATTTAAATGAAAGAACAAAAAGTCTACACATCCCTGTCAAAATGGCATGTTTTTGTGATTAAAAAAATGAATCCAAGATAAATCATGCCAGAACAGAAGTGAAAAGCAATCAGAAACATTTTAGGGACAAATGAAAAACGTTCAACAACCTGGCTGCATAAGTATGCATACCCTTTTATAACTGGAGATGTGGCTGTGTTCAGAAAGAACCAATCACATTCAATCTCATGTTCAAAAGTAATTATCATACAGCTGTCATCAATTAAATTATTTTGATAAACTCCAAATAAAGATCAGCTGCTTCTACAGGATTTTCTTGACATCTTCTTGGTTTCATTTGACTGCTGAATCCATGGTCCACAAAGAGCTTACAAAGCCTGTACAGGGTCTCACTCTCGAATAGAATCGATCAGGAAAGGAGTATAAAAGAATTTCCAAAACATTAGATGTAACATGGAACACTGTGAAGGCCATCATCAACAAGTGGAGAAAATGGAGCACCACTGTGATGTCACCAAGAACAGGACGTCCCTCTGAAATTCATAAAAGGAAAAGAACTTACCCGGGAGGCTGCCAAGAGACTTACGGCATCATTAAAGCAGCTGCAGGAATATCTGACAAGTACTGATTACTCTCTGCATGTGACAACAATCTCTTGTATTTTTCACATGTCTGGGCTATGGGGTAGGGTGGCTAGACAGAAGCCCTTTCTCACAAAAACATCCCAAATAAATCACCCAAACAATTTGGCAAAATGTGTTATGGTCTGATGCGACCAATTCCATAAGGTGTAATAATTCCATAATTCCAAAACGTATGTTTGGTGCAAAAAAAAAAACAACATAACACCACCTCCAAAAGAACACCATACCCAGCATGGTGAAGCATGGTGGTGGCAGCATCATGCTTTAGGGCTGCTTCTTTTCAGCCAGAACTGAGGCTTTTATCAAGGTATTTGATTATCTACAAATACCACTCGATTATAGTGCAACATCTTCATGTGTCTGCTAGGAATTTCACCATTCAGCATGACAATGACCCAAAGCATACATTGAAATCAACAAAGGAATGGCTTATCCAAAAGAAGATCAATGTTTTTTGAATGGCCTAGCCAGATCCCAGACCTGAATCCAACTAAAACTCTATGGGGTGACCTGAAGGGGGCTGTGCACAGGAGATGTCCTTGCAATTTTGGTGGATCTTGAACGTTTTTGCAATGAAGAACGTAATGGCACAGTGCTGACACTGGAGACTCCTTCCATAAGTGTTTCCTTACAGAATACTTGACCACATCAATGATATGGTCTTTTAAAAATGGTTTATTATTAGCCTTATGTGCATCATTAAACATACAAGTCCCTGTGAATTAGCTGTTACTCTATAAACATAATTCAAATAAACACTCTTTACAACCGTGATGAGCAGAAAAGTATCTCACAATGCACAACATATCAAACCTTTGAGGCAGATGAGCTTCGACAGCAGAACAGGCAATATTTTTCCAATATTCCAACTGTCCAGTTTGGGTGAATTGTAGCCTCAGTTTCATGTTCTATTCCAAAATTTTATTCCAAAGTTCTATTCGTAAAATATTTTTAACAGTCACAAGAAAGGACAACCTTTGCAAGGTGTTGAGTGATAAACATTGTGAGATGTATGGACATTTGGTGGCCACTCCCCCTTTTATGAAATATAAATAGTATTTAAAATTCTGATTGTTTCAACCTCCATGGGATATCTATATTATTATTATTATTATTATTATTATTATTATTATTATTATTGTCACTAACAGTGCAGTTGTACAGATGACCACACGTGGGTGTTATAAGATCTTGGCTTCACTGAATTGTGTGTGTGTGTGTGTGTGTGTGTGTGTTACAGATTCCAGCACATGAAAGGTCTCTGGGTTGCCAGTGTGTGATTTATACTCTGTGTGTGTTTCATATAAATCATAAAGAGAACAGAAACAGGGTAGTGTGTGTGTGTGTGTGTGTGTGTGTGTGTGTGTGTGTGTGTGTGAGTCTCCTCCTTTGATCTGCAAGTTTAAAGAAGGAATAAAAGGGAAAGGTAGAGTCTTTATTGTGGTTGGACCTTTTGACTACTAAAACATCCCTCCTTCCTTCCTTCTCTTATTTATTTAAAGGCTTTGTGTGTGTGTGTTTTCCATATGTTATTAAGTAAAGCAATGTATGCACAAAGTGGTGTTCCCTTTAATATGCCATATTGCATTCCAACATACTTCAGTTGGATAAATGTAAATAAACATATAATCACACCCAGTTGCTTGACACACAGGCCAGAAACAGAGTGTATGTGTATGTGTATATGTATATGTGTGTGGACAGAGCGAGAGTGAGATACATATATGATAACAACAGATTTCTCTTATTATAATGCATATTTTGCATCTGAGCTTTACACTTGTATGCTGTAAATAATATCGATAAAACTCTGGCTAATGGCTTCATCACTCCAGTCACCTTGCTTGCTTGATTAAGTTAAATAAATATATAAATGTAATTTCACAAGCTGGCTAGCTGTCTTAGCTAGCATAGCCACTGTTGTCACAAATGCAAGAGATCTGATTCATAAACAAAATCAGAAATCATACCTATAAACAAAAATGTATGATGTTTAACCCTGGTTTGTATTCATGTATGTAAAACAAACTGTCGTGGTTATGCCAAAATCAGCACTGAACTACATTACCCATCAGCCCCAGCAAGTCACATGACCATGACACATGTCCCACTGATCACTCACACCTGTTCTGTGTTACTCCTAATAAACACCCTTATATATTTCTGGTTTCATTGGCAAGCTTCTGTTGTTGTCATGTTTGTGTGGTGTTGTGTGTGTCACAGTCCCGATTATTGCCTGGCTGTTTTTGCTTAGTATTTCTGATTCTGGTTCTTGTTTTCACGGTTTTGGTTATCTGGTTGCACTTTATTTAAATAAAATCTGCACTTGCATTCCCCTCCTTTACAATTCCCTGACACAAACAAAAAATTAAGCCTGTTATTGAGGTTGCAACAGTTTTAGCAACATTTAGTCATGATTGAGATATATATATATATATATATATATATATATATATATATATATATATGTGTGTGTGTATATATATATATATATATATATATACACACACACACACATATATATATATATATATATATATATATATATATATATATATATATATAATGTATATGTATGAATATATATATATATATATATATGTGTATATGTATGTATATAAAATTAATAAAAAACCTTTTTTTGCCTATCCCACACCACTATAACTACACTTTACCTTGCAGTGCAATCATTTGCATTTAAAATCTCACGCTTGGAATCTTCCACAAATCACATGATCAACAGGAAGTTGCATTGTGGGAGTTATGTGAAGATCATGGGAAGAAAAAATGTGGGTTTTTTTTCTTTTTTTTAACAATATAGTGATATTGACTGATGGTTATTTGAAAGTATGACCCTGTTACCCAAATTATAGATTGAATGTAAAGTATTAATGGGAAAAAAACATTTAAGTAAATGTAGCATGTATTTAAGGTACTAATGCCATTGGTATGGATGTGAGTCGACCACATTTTGTGTAATTTCTTTGTTATAATTATATGCTAAGTAGTGATGTGTCATTCATGAACGATTCGCTTATTTTGAATGAATCTTTAATATGACATCTCAGAGAGTGATTTGTTAGTTTTTTACCACACACGCGCTGCAACATCCCCATAGGTTCTGTACAGGAAACAGAAATGATTAGTTCACCTCTCGAGTCTTCGGGTTCGAGTTGTTCGTTCATCACGTCACAGCTCCACTGCATTCAGCCTATGGGGCGATCACGGGATGAACGAACGACTCGAACCTGAAGACTCGAGAGGTGAACTAATCATTTCTGTTTCTGGGGAACAGACGTGACAAATGTGACGTGACAAAAGAATGACTCGGACCAGGAGGTGAGGTGAACTAACAGAATCTATAGCCTGAAGACCAGCTAAGCTATTAATTAATCATTTCTGTTTCTCATAAATTGCCCTCGGCTGCATTAGCCTGTAGTTTATTTTTTATTCCAAATGTGATTGTGTTGCCTGAGATTTTTTTAAATTAAGTTACATGCAAACTTTTTTACATTCAATGGTAAAAAGAATTTTTTTAAAAACCCCAGAAAATCTTTGTCTATGTGGGTTTCATCTGAGTTCTCTGGTTTCTTCCCACCTCCAAAAAACCCCCTCAAACAAACATGCCTGTAGATATATTGGTTTATATCTGTCTTACAAAGCATATAAATAATAAAGACTATGATAATGATGTTCAGTAACTTTATCCATGTAGATAAAGGCAACTTAAAAAAAAAAAAAACCTGAAGTGTATTAGTGATTGATTATTTTGTTATTTATTATTTTTATTTTGTCTTATGATATTTTGAATATTGCTGAACAAATCATTACACAATACAGTAGACCAACTTCAAAGATACTTTTACTTTGGAAACTGAATAACTAAGACTTTTACACAGATGTGCTACTGTGTAACACGTGCGAGTGGAATCACTCAGCCTAAATCCATCAGCACTCAGCTCACAATGTGGACGTGACATTTTGCCTGCCCAAATTTCTGTCCTTCTCTTTTCTCCGCTCTGAGAAATCGCTGAAAACATCTCAGGAATTTCTCCAGGGGCTGCTTTGGCACCTTAGAGACCCCACCATGTGCATGTGTGTGTGTGTATACACGTGTGTAAGAGAGAGACACTATTTTATACATGTGCACATACCTATATATGCCTACGTGCACGTCTTGTTTGAAACAATATGGACATGCCGCCCTGTTCTGTATTGGTATTTATCTCTGTGCATATGTAGCATATCCCTGTTCTCTCACATCACAGCTTTATATATATATATATATATATATATATATATATATATATATATATATATATATATAATGTATATGTGCGTGTGTGTATACAGTGCATCCGGAAAGTATTCACAGCGCTTCACTTTTCCCACATTTAGTTATGTTACAGCCTTATTCCAAAATGGATTAAATTCATTATTTTCCTCAAAATTCTACAAACAATACCCCATAATGACACCATGAAAGAAGTTTGTTTGAAATCTTTGCAAATTTATTAAAAATAAAAAACAAAAAAAGCACATTTACATAAGTATTCACAGCCTTTGCTCAATACTTTGTTGAAGCACATTTGGCACCCATTACAGCCTCAAGTCTTTTTGAGAATGATGCTACAAGCTTGGCACACCTATTTTTGGGCAGTTTCTCTCATTCTTCTTTGCAGGACCTCTCAAGCTCCATCAGGTTGGATGGGGAGCGTCAGTGCACAGCCATTTTCAGATCTCTCCAGAGATGTTCAATCGGGTTCAAGTCTGGGCTCTGGCTGGGCCACTCAAGGACAATCACAGAGTTGTCCTGTAGCCACTCCTTTGTTATCTTGGCTGTGTGCTTAGGATTGTTGTCCTGTTGGAAGATGAATCTTCGCCCCAGTCTGAGGTCCAGAGCACTCTGGAGCAGGTTTTCATCAAGGATGTCTCTGTACATTGCTGTATTCATCTTTCCCTCGATCCTGACTAGTCTCCCAGTTCCTGCCGCTGAAAAACATCCCCACAGCATGATGTTGCCACCACCATGCTTCACTGTCGGGATGGTATTGGCCAGGTGATGAGTGGTGCCTGGTTTCCTCCAGACATGACGCTTGCCATTCAGGCCAAAGAGTTCAATCTTTGTTCAATCTTTGGTCTGAGAGTCCTTCAGGTGCCTTTTGGCAAACTCCAGACGGGCTGTCATGTGCCTTTTACTGAAGAGTGGCTTCCGTCTGGCCACTGTACCATACAGGCCTGATTGATGGAGTTCTGCAGAGATGGTTGTTCTTCTGGAAGGTTCTCCTCTCTCCACAGAGACACGCTGGAGCTCTGTTAGAGTGACCATCGGGTTTTTGGTCACCTCCCTGACTAAGGCCCTTCTCCCCCGATCGCTCAGTTTGGCCGGGCGGCCAGCTCTAGTAAGAGTCCTGCTGGTTCCAGACTTCTTCCATTTACGGATGATGGAGGCCACTGTGCTCATTGGGACCTTCAATGCTGCAGAAATGTTTCTGTACCCTTCCCCAGATCTGTTCCTCGATACAATCCTGTCTCGGAGGTCTACAGACGATTCCTTGGACTTCATGGCTTGGTTTGTGCTCTGACATGCATTGTTAACTATAGGACCTTATATAGACAGGTGTGTGCCTTTCCAAATCTTGTATAATCAACTAAATTTACCACAGGTGGACTCCAATCAAGTTGTAGAAACATCTCAAGGATGATCAGTGGAAACAGGATGCACCTGAGCTCAATTTTGAGTGTCATGGCAAAGGCTGTGAATACTTATGTATATGTACTTTTTTTGTTTTTTATTTTGAATAAATTTGCAAAGATTTCAAACAAACTTCTTTCATGTTATCATTATGGGGTATTATTTATTTATTTATTTATTTTTGAGGAAAATAATGAATTTAATCCATTTTGGAATAAGGCTGTAACATAACAAAATGTGGGAAAAGTGAAGCGCTGTGAATACTTTCCGGATGCACTGTATATATATGTATATACACTTACATACACAGTATGCCCATATTTCTGATGTTCACATGACCGACAAGGTTAGAGGGTGATCATCCATCTTGTTTTGAGTTCAATCAGGAATTATAATGCAGCAGCTGGAAAACTGCTGCTAAACCTATAAAGCTATAAACTATAAAGCTATAATATTAATAAGCTATAACTATAATAAGCTATAAACTATAATAAGCTATAAATTATAAAGCTATAAGCTGCTAAACCTATAAAAATACATATATAATTACTCATCATCTATATGTACACGTACTATAGACCTTTCAGTTTTAAAACATTGCTGCCATCTAGTGGAGAATCAGGAAACAAAAAGATGCCATCTGACTTGTGTTTTATGTCTGGGAGCAGGTCGCTTCTAATGAAACAGTGGCCAGTATGTATATCCTGCAGCCCTTTTATTTAAAATGTATTTACGTTTAACTGACTGACATAGGCTTCATACTAGCTTTGTTGGCAGATTATCCAAACAAACTAACTGTACTATCTATGTACACTCACCAGCAGCACCAATGATCTTTGTTACTAGTTTGTCTGTTTTTTTTTCTTCTTCTTTTTTCGTAATGTTTCTATACACATTTAATGAGAGGTTGTATTAGACAGGATAATATGAAACTTGCTCTGGGTAGCAGAAAGGAGGCACATGAGGAGCTTGGGGCTCAGGTTGAACCTCAAGAAAAGTGTGCCTCTCCAGTGCAGAGGACAACATTTCTAGGGGTTATATGGGATTCTACTACGATGAGGGTGTTTCTATCCCCAACACGTGTAGGGTCAATCCTATCAACATTGAGAAAGATAAAGCTGGGTCTGGGCATCCCCTCCAGTCTCTGAGAGACTGTTGGGGCTTATGGCAGCAGCAGCCAACGTCATACCATTTGGCCTATTGCACAGTAGACCATTTCAGTGGTAGCTGAAAAGCCAGGGTTTCATCAGAGGACGAAACCTCCTAAGGTTAATCGGTGACACATGGCGATGCCTATGTGCTCTGAGAATTTGGAGGTGTCCCCGGTTTCTAGCCTCGGGTCACACTCTCGGGGCATCATCTTATCGCAAGACAGTAATGACGGACGCCTCCCTCACAGTCTTTGGAGCGGCCCTCATCTGGAGTGGCATATAAATTGCCTACAAATGCAAGCTGTATTTCTAGCACTGAAATTCTTTCTTCGTCAATTAAGAGGTCACCATGTGTTGGTTGTGACAGACAACACAGCGGTGGTCTCATATATCAACCACCAGAGAGGGTTACATTTGTGCCCCCTGTTCAGGCAGGCACAAATAGTTCTTCTCTCTGGGTGGAGGGAAAGTTCTTGTCAGTGAATGCATTGTACATTCCGGGCAACCGGAATGTGTGGGCAGACATCCTGTCGAGGCTGAGGCCAAGGGATTGAATCCATCCACAAGTGGTGGAATCCATATGGCGGAGGTTCGGCCAAGCGGAAGTGGATGTGTTCGCCTCCGAGGAGACAACACATTGCCCGCTGGGTTTCGTCCTCACTCCTCCTGCACCTATAGGGCTGGATGCCGTGGTGCACTCGTGGCCACGGTCATATATATATACGTTCTGGAGTTCTTACAAGGATGTTTCTCAGCAGGGTTGGCTCCTTCTACAATCAGGGTCTACATGGCCACCATTTCGGCCAGCCACACCCCTACTGATGGAGCCTCTGTGGGGCAACATCCTCTAACATTGAGGTTTATGCATGCCATCAGGCTGCTGAGACCCATCTACAGACCACGCATACCTTCCTGGGACCTTTCTGTGGTCCTGGAAGGCCTGTCAGGTGCCCCATTTGAACCCTTAGTGTCGGTCTCAGAGAAGCTTCTGACTTTAAAGGTAGCTCTTCTGCTGGCCCTGACATCTCTCAAGCGAGTAGGAGATCTACAAACTCTTTCTGTTGCTCCTTCCTACCTTGACTTTGCCCCTGGATTAGCTGAGGCCTTCCTATATCCTAGGCCGGATTATATACCTAAAGTGCCTATGTCTGCTGCCCAGTGTTGCAGGCTTTCTGCCTTCCTCCGTTCCTCACACTGGAACAAGAGAACTGCACCTACTATGTCCAGTAAGGGCTCGCTGTAATTACGTCCACCACTAAGGCCAGCGGCATAAGTCGGAGCAGCTGCTGGTCTGCTTTAGCAGTGACAGTAAAGATGATGCTGTGTCGAAGCAGCGCATCTCCAATTGGATAGTGGAAGCAATCTCTATCGTTAACATACTCCACTAACTACCTAATTTACTATAAAGGTTAATGCTAGTTAGCTAGTTTTAATGAACAGTTTTTCTTTTTGGGTTTCAAGGCAAACATATGCTAACCCTTGACCTTAATGTAAGCCAACATAGTTTATCATGTGGAAGAGCCAAACAAATAGTAGCTAGTCAATACCACTGTGTGGTATAAAAAAATTTTTAAAAAAATAATAAAAAATTTTAAACTCCCCTGGAAGACATCCTCATCTGGCTGATACTGGCAGAGAGAGAGAGAGAGATATTTTAGTTATCAAACACTGTCTGACAATGACTAATAAAACAGTGGAGGCTACAAGTACAACTCCTAATCGCACACACACCTCTTATACTCTGAATGCAAGCATTAGTTTAAATTCACTGATATGGTGGCAGGCCAAAAAGATTTATTAAAACCATTAACATTTCAATAATTATTAGTGACATTAGGCTACATTTAGCTGACAGGACACGTGCTGAATGGCAATGAATGGTGACCCATTAGGAGGTAGTTTATAACATTGCAATGCGTTCGTGTCGTTAACAAATAAATGGCTATCGCAAACATTACATGGAGCATAACGTTAGCTGTTTTCATGACCACTCATGAGCAGTAAGAATCAGAAAGCCAGATTGGAATTCACAAAGAAATACAGAGATGAGCCACAAAAGTTCTGGAACCAAGATTAACCTTTACCAAAGTGATGGAAAGGCCAAAGTGTGGCGAAAGAAAGAATCTGATCATGATCCAAACATACAATCTCATCTGTTAAATATGGTGGATGTAGTGTCATGGCTTGAGCTTGCATGGCTGCTTCTGGAAAAAACTCACTAATCTTTATTGATGATGTAACTCATGATGGTAACAGCAGAATGATTTTGAAAGACTACAGGAACATTTTATCATGGAACAGGAACTGTATCATGCAGCAAGACAATGATCCAAAACACACTGCCAACTCAAGAAAGGACTTTATTGGGGAAAAGTGGAAGGTTTTAAGCTGGTCCAAGTCAATCACTCGACCTTAACCCAATTGAGCAGCATTTCACCTCCTGAAACGAACAACAACTCAAAGAATCTGCGGTAAAGCCTGGAAAAGCATCACCAAAAAAGAAACCAACAATTTGGTGATATCATGAATTGCAGGCTTGATGCAGTTACTGCAAACAAGGGATTAGCAACCAAATGACTTTACTTCACATCTTATGTTCTTATACTTTTGCTCACACAGAAATTGGGTGGTCTGATACAAAATGTACCATGTTTAACGTACCACTATGTAAATGTAGATTTAAAAAAAAAATCTATTTAAATTTATGCAAAAACGTTGTAATTGGATAGAATTGCAACCTCAGCACTGTTGTCGTCCAGCAGAGGTCAGTGTTGCTTCAAATTGTTCAGAGGGCAGCTTCCTGTGAGCTCAGCTCTTACCAGTGGAATCAATTACTGATGAAGTGCACATGGAAAAGTGTAGTCAGGCTGAAATCATAGACACTCCTGCACTTCCTTCCTGTCTACATCAACAAAATAAAACTTCGGAAATGAACAGTTTTCAGTGTGCTCTTGTTGGCTCTTCCTCCCCTTGGATTAATCCCAGTTGTCATCTTTCATTCACAGAGTGAAGATAAACATAGTGATAAACTACACTTTTGCTTTTTGAGTCTCACTTCCTGTTTGCCCTGTACATTCATTAAAGATATAATTGAGCCACATTGAGCTATTTTTTTTTTTTTAAGACAGAGATCAGAGATTAGCATAAAGAAGATGGCTGAAAAATTTAGTATAAAGACAACGGCCTCTTATTTTGGCAGACATTTTGAATTAGCATTTTGGATGTACATGGCTATGTTGAAATAGGTTGGATGAGAACTATGCTGAGTAATGCTTTGGCATTCAAGATGGAGTCTCTCACATTGAAAAAAAAGTTTTAAACATACTATAAAAGTTTTGCTCAGATCTGCCAAAAATAATAATAATGATAATAATATGCCAAGTCCATTCAAGTATAAGTTCAACCAAGCATACGAATGTATATTTAAAGATATGTACAGTTTACTTTGGATGTCCTATCATGTGTAAAAATCTATGTTTGTCTGCCTGGGAAACCCCTTGCCATGGTGAATTTTTGAAATTTTCTTCTATTTATAGTTCTGGAAGCTACAGTGCTTCTCTTGTATGTATCTTAAACACAAGTAAAATTCTAGTGTTTTAACTTTAGCCCTGAATATTAAAAGGGTCACATTTAAAGATTCCCTGCAGACGTTTTAGCAGCTGACATCTGATAACAAACTGAATTGGTTATGCTTATGTTTATTTTGCTTTGACAACAACTGGCTATCCAACAACGTGATAATATATATATATACTTATGCTTATAGTTATAGTTGATAGTTATGATTTCTTAAAATTGAGGTGTAAGTGTATGTTTACCTGAATTCAGCCACAGTGATGTCCAACAAATTTTCCCAGGCCACCATATACATTTCAGTAGGAGATCTGCTAGATATGCTATAAGTAGTTGAAGCAAAGGTCACTATTAAATTTTGATGCTAGCATTTTTACTTATAAACTTGTATTTTATTTAAAAGAAAATATAAGTTAAAAAAAGTGTGTTAAATACAGTGCTCTGCTTACCTTAATGTCCACATAATGTTTTTATGTGGGCGAGTTTTAACCTAGTAAAGCAATATGTTAAAAATATTTTGGTGAAAAGATTTTAATCAAAAATAGTTTTAAGTTACTGTGTAGTACTTTAGCTAACATTTAAAAGGTTTCAGGGAAAACCAATGAACAGACATAACATGTTTTTTTGTTTTTTTTTTTAGTATAATTTTATAAACCCTGGCAGCAAACTGATGTAAGGTGAGTTTCAGCCATTCCAGTTGGGTCAAGGTTGGCTGCCAATGCCAATTTTGTCTGTTGGGCCACAGTTGTGTCACCAGGTCTCACTGATTTTCAGTCACATTTAAATCCACTTTGCCAATGTTGGGCCAACGTTGGCCATTTTGGTGGAGTAAAGGTTGGGTGCCATTGTTGGGACAATGTCAGTTTTTCTGTTGGGTGAACACTGGGCCAGCAGGGTCAACAGAACTTCAGCCACCTTTAAAATGACCAAGTCACTGTTGGCTTAAACTCCGCCATTCTCTTGAACCAACATTGGGCCAATCAACTTTCAGCCACTTTTAAGTCCACTTAAGACATAAGACCAAAATGTGATCAGTTAAAATTTGGTTAAAATTTTGTAATATAGTAAGCTTAATATGAAACCTGGCTTACGTGACAGAACTAACTTGTCCCGCAGACATTCCAAAAAAAAAAAAATCTAACTATAAACTTTTAAATCTTACTATAAACTTTTAAAATTTTTGTTGTGTTTTTTTTTTTCTCTCCAATTTTTGTTCATTAATAATTAATAAATTCAACATTGCAATCATTGATAAATTTCTGTGGTATAAGTGGAAACAATATAAAAATATACATAACACTCTACCCTGGTGTGGATTATTATTGTGTAACCGCACAGTTTGACATGATATTCCAACATAATTTGTTTCAAAATCATGCATGAAGTTTTTTGTAATGACTTCCTGTTACAGGATTTCTTTAATCAGTTTTTCATTTCAATTGTGTTACTAACAATTGTCCATTATTTTTATTTGACCTTAAACTAAATTTTCATTTTAGGCCATTATTCAAAGTGTGTTTTGTGATCACAGAAATTATGGAGTTTGCTTGATTTCATATTAATGTTTACAGGAGCTCGCAATTTTTCAGAATTACTGCAGATTTTCCCCGGATGTCATGTGACATCATCACAACGTGCATTCAGTCAAAGCTAAAAGGTCTCATTTACCAACAAAAATCACTGTGAAAGACAATTTTGTGCAATTACAATTTCGCATTTCGCAAAATCAAGCATTTTTGGATGCAACAATCACAAACAAGCGCTACACAATCCTGTACGGACTGGCAAATGATAAGAGAGGAAACACAAAAGAAAGTAAGAAAAAAAGACATAAAAACAAGAACATTTTACAAAAGGGAGAAAAAAGGAAAAACGTCTATGGATTCACACTGAGTTGTAGTGAGCTAAGTTAGGGAGACACTTCTCAGAAATATTTGGAATTGTGTATTGAAGGTGTATAGATTGAAAGAGAATGAGCAAAATAATCTTTAATTTGGTCAGAATCTTTGGTGATTTTGCCAACTGGGTATGCAGATTGACTTTGATATTGACTTTGATATTACTTTGAGATTGATATTCTGCTTTCTTATTTACAATATAACAAAGTTGGGCCAGGGTTGCTCATGAAAAGCCTTGCCAACATTGCGCTAACCTTGGGTCAGAAAAGGTTTGCCAAGGTTAGGCCAGTGTTGAGTCAACGCAGAGCCAGGGCTGTTTATGAAAAGTGCACCAATGTTGGCCCAACAATGGGCCAGAGTTGGTTATAAAATGTGCCGCCAACATAGCCACTCAAAACAGACTTTGGGCCAACGTGAGTTTGGAAACTTGGACATTCCTGCACTTTTCCATGACCAAGAGGTCAGTTGTTTGAATTCTGCTATGCAACACTTTATTTTTCTTAGTAGAAATGGCTTTATAGCTAAAGTAAACATACAGTAATTGAGGATCATTGTTAAGTCTTTTAAGACATCAAAAGAGAAAGCTTTGAGCATAAATAATGTCCTCTGCGAACAAAAGCAAGTAATTTCAAGTAATGCTAACAGTTAAGAAGACATTTTCTTTGGGTGTTAGCACTGCCTGTTACCATATAGCAAGGAAAATGAAATTGCACCACAAGTGTAGAAGCACCAAGCAGAAGTAGAGCATCAGGAGGAATCAAGTCTGGAGGGTGAGAGAAGCCACTGTATTAGAAGCCAGATGTCAGGATCAGGCACCAGGCTATATGACAAGCTCTTTATTGTCTATTTTTTTGATGAATTGAAGACATCTTCATAAACTTGAAAGATTGATATTTAAACCGAACCTGCATTTTGCTGTTTTGAGCAATTTAATGAGTCAGTACGGGGGAGGAGTTGTATATCTGGCTGTGTCTCATTACCCTAATGCATTGTTCTTCCTGACTCAGCACCTTCTCTTCCTCAGCTGTATTTATGTTATCCCTGGTTCTGTCGATCAGATGTAAACCAAAGCGTTGCTTGATGCAGCAGCGTGATTCAGCAGATTACATACATGATGATGTACTGTAATTGAAAAATACAGTAACTACATGTAGCCTGAATTATTATGCAAATACAGCTTTTGGATGGAGCTAGTGTAAAAGCATAAAGTGTAGTGCAGGCTGTTTTATTTTAAATGGAACATTTGTGTTAAAGGTGTAATAGTTGTGAGGCTCTAACTTAACGATGAGCGAATAAAGTAGCTACATACTATTTACACTCTATTAGTTCTGTCAATTTATGCATTCATAAGTTCATATAGAAAAATGTGGGGGTGTCATTTAATCCAGATATGGAAATTTGAGCAGCTACTGTATGAGTGCAGTAGATAGAAATCTGGACGTCTCTGAAAGTTCATATATCAAACTGTTCGGGTCATCGAAATTCACAAATTTATTTGCTAGCTTATTTATTTGTCTGCTAGCTAGCATGTGCTAACTTGTCCGGATTCCTGAAAGGATTTTTAAGCCATGTTCAAAAAAATTCATAATCATTACTGCTAATGCTAGCTAGCTGGCTAACTTGACAGGATATCTGAGGAAACTTTATTGTTTTGAGTCTAATCGCTAGTGTAAGCTCATTTTGATAACCAGATGCCTACTCAGAAACAGTCTGAGAACCCTTTTTTTTTATTTTTTTTATAAAGTTTGCTGGCAGACCCTTATTATTGATTTTGATCAGTACTAATGTGCAGGACGATATGATGCGCATACCAGTAGGATGTAAGAAAGATAATACTACGTGCTTCTCCTTTACCATTAAATGCAATACAATTACAGTAAATGTAATACCATGCGATTGACCTTTACCAGGACTCTCAGGTATAGAGGCCACGCCTCCTTTTCTGGGAATGACAGGTACAGAGGCCACTCTTCCTTTAATGGTATTGCTAAAAACATAAACAGAGGCCACGCCTCCTTTGCTTGGAAGCTGAGAAACAAAGAAAAGACACTGTGCTCCACCAGTGTCTAACCTGCAGCTAGTGTGTGTGTGTGTGTGTGTGTGTGTGTGTGTGTGTGAGACAGAGAGAGAGAGAGAGAGAGAGAGAGAGAGCGAGGGGAGGGGTCATGAAAGGTCTGAATAAGGAGTGACGGTACGAAGCTTGACAGCGGGGGATGTGCAGAAATCAATTCCAACCTGACATACAGGGCAACATCAAACCTTCACCATTATTAAGCTTATATTAGTCCTTCAGGCTTCAGGAATATGTGTGTGTGTGTGTGTGTGTGTGTGTGTGTGTGTGTGTGTGTGTGTGTGTGTGTGTGCGCGTGCGTATGTGCGTGCACAAAAAATTATTAGGCTATGTCTGTAAGTCCTACTGAATACACGTGTTATACAGAAATATAATGAATACAGTTTCTCTATCGTATGCATGATTAACATGCTAAAATGAGTGATTGAAATGAATTGAATCATTGACACTGGAAACATGAGTAATGAGTTGGAGTTTTTTTTTTTTTTAATTTTTTTAAATTTACTTTAAATTACTCAATCAACAAAACACAAACTCAATTAATAAAAAGTTCTAAAATAAAATAAATTACACAACATGAAAACAATGAATCTTTCAGATGATTGACCTTCAGCAAAAAAGTTCTGATGATCTAAAGTCTGATGTCTGATCTTGCTGTATGAAAAATAGCTTCCTATGGAGTGCACACACACACACGCACACACACATATGCGCAACAAAGGCAGGGACAATAGTTCCTCTGTGTGTGTGTGTGTGTGTGTGTGTGTGTGTGTGTGTGTGTGTGAAGAGAAAGTGTGGGTTTCATGTTGCCAGGGCCGTTTTTGGCCATTTTGGCGCCCTAGGCGAAATTCCTTTTGGTCACAGGTACTCTCTTTCTTGTGGGTGGGTGAGTCGAGTGGGGGCAGGGGCGTTAGGATGCTCATCGGTGCCTCTAAGCTGGTGGCGCCCTAGGTGACCACCTAGTTTGCCTATGCCTAGAAATGGCCCTGCATGTTGCCATGTATGTATGCGCATATATGAGTGTGTGTGCGCGTGTGTATGCTCATGTGAACTGGATAATAATGTCAGCAGGTCATAAATACTGATAGTTTTCAGTTAGAGGCCAGTGTGGGGGAGGTTCAGTAGAGGCACGCCTTCTCAAATAAAGGTGTGTGTGTCTGTGTCTTAACTGAAGCCTTGCAAAGTGAATGGGGTAGGTGATGGGTTCTAAAGAAGAGACTATAAAGCAGGGATTTTATTTATGCCTCTTTTCTCCCCTACTAGCAATGCTGCTGCTTTAATGCAAGTATAATTACACGCTGTTGTATATCGCACATAACTGTAACTATATAGATTCAAAATGTAATGCCGATGGTATATATGGAGAGATAAGAATGGAATAGAATGACACACATACACACACACACACACCACACTGACACCAGACTACCCCGATGGAGGCAGATTGTTAAGTGCTTAAGAGATAGTAATGTATTTTACTTAGTAATTTTGTAGTTTTTAAATAGGTACGTGAACATCGGTCTGCCTCAGAGCGTAGTCTGTGTGCGTGTTGTTCTACTAAGGAAATCATTTATTCGATATTTCCATTTCTCTTCCCACTTCCAACACACACACACACATTTCCTGGCAGGTGTCTCAGGTCTCTGGGCAGCAGATTTGAATAATCACCTTATTTTAAAGCAGATGTACATATGTATGTATGTATGTATATATTTAACCCAGTAATATCACACATGCAAAGGCTGTTAATTAGAAACAACATAGATTGGCTCTTTTACACACGCACACATGCACACACACACACACACACACACACACACACACACTCCAGAACATGTGCTTATGTGACTGTGTTTGGAAGAAAGACCTGCACTGAACTACATGATCACTGAGGCTCCAAGTTTGACACACAGACTGGTTCAGCCCAGTAAGCAGATAGACTGACCCACATTTCTGTGTGTTGCGTGTGTGTGTGTGTGTGTGTGTGTGTGTGTGTGTGTGTGTGTGTGAGAGAGAGAGAGAGAGAGAGAGAGAGAGAGAGAGAGAGAGAGAGAGAGAATGTGTGTATTCTCAGCTCAGCAAGAGAGAGATCTTTTAACAGGCTCATGTGGCTTTAATTAGTATTCTGGAAAGACAGCATGAGCAAAGGAATGAGAGAGAGAATTTGACATTAAAACCCTATAATATGGGCTTTTTAAAAGCTTCAATATTCTGAAAGGGAATGATGCCATGATATCATCAAAAGAGCAACAGCCAATCACACACCGAATTGGCGAGACTATAATGCACACTTTGCTACATCATTGTTTATTCCAAATTACAAGTACAGTTTTTACATCCATCACATCTATCCACACCACAACAACCAGACAGTCATCTAAAATCCAAACAAATCAAAGCTGTAGTCCCACATGGGTTCATACTATTTAACAAGTATTATATGTATGCTTTTCAGGCCTGGAATGGAGCTGACCTATATATGTGCCATCAAGTTCATTCCCTGAGAAAGAATT